>NW_013530970.1:1322834-1420599 GCF_000836235.2 Papilio xuthus | reverse complement strand
GTCCATACACTCTTGTGATACCTTCCAATAGATTCCATTCAATCTATACATCCAAACATTCGTATTTATAATATTAGTATGATAATGACCTGTGCTACAATAACAATGATTAGCGATAAACGACAAGCAAATATGCGGTTTGAATATGTCATGTCAATTTAATTATTATTTATAAATATTACTTACGTATTACATAAGACTTACTGACGCACTCTTTGATCCCAAAAGGACCCTTAGTGTCTATTAAGTAATCAGAAATGTACACTAAACTTCGATTAATTATATGTATTTTTTTTATATCATAAGGTGGCAAACGAGCGAGCAGCCACCTGAAATCGCTGAAATAGCGAAGTGAAATATTTTCTTTCTGTGCATCCTCTCCTCCGACGATTAAAGGTAGGCAACGCATATGCAATTGCGTATGTCTATGGGCAGCGGTCGCTTCGCTATTTCAGCGATTTCAGGTGGCCGCTCGCTCGTTTGCCACCTTATGATATAAAAAAAAAAGTTGAACATACTGATATTCTGAAAGCTTATTTTTTAGGGTTCCGTCTGTCTGTCAAGAACCTTTTTCTTAATTTTACTAAATTGTTTTAAGCTGTTAAAATAACATTGATTAGTTTTAGTTCATAAATTTTTGTTTAATAATACTTTAATATATTACTATTACAGCTTTTTTATTTTTAAATTTAAAAAATTGCAAAAATATCGCGAATTTTTTATTTTTGTATGTAATTTATAAAAACAAGTTCATATTCCTCGGAGACAAGTTACAAAATCAGCTTGACCTTTAAAAGACAACACGTTTTTAATATAATCGTTGTTTCCTGCACGGTGTTTACCAAAACTTTAGGGTGGTTACACAAAGGTGTCGTAATATTGTAAGACAAAGTCAGAGTTTCCCAAACTTTGGATCGTAATCCAAACTATTTGAACACAATAATGTGAACAGATCGTCGGTGGCTCAGGGGTCAAGCACTTGACTTGCAATCTGCAGGTCCTGGGTTTGAATCCCGCTATGTACCAATGTGTTTTTCGAATTTCCGCTTTACATATGTACATTTATCCGACGTTCTTACGGTGAAGGAAAACATCGTGATGCAAAACGCACATATCTGAGAAGAAATTCAAAGATATGCGTAAAGTCAACCAACCCGCACTTGGCCAGCGTGGTTGACTATGGCCTAATCACCCTTAACTTAGGGTAGGCTCCGAGCCTCTCGGTGGGGACGTATAGTGAGCTGATGATGATGATGATGAATGTGAACTAGTAGATATAGTATATTATCTAGATTTCAGTTTTAGATCGTCGGTAGCGTAGTTGTTTACTACCTGACTGGACCAGAAGGAAATCTAAGCGTACCATGTTCGATCTCCGTTATGTGCCATTTATTCGACAAAGGAAATCATCGTGATGCACCATTAGTTATGGATAAATTCAAATGTAAAGAAGTTAACCTAATTGAACTGCAGTATTGAGGTTGTCTATGGCGTAATCACTCTTAACTTGAGTAAGTTTCAACTCCTCGGTTGGTTCAATAAGCTGATGAAAAGTTTACAATGGCACTAAATTAAATATATTTTTAAGTTAATAGTACATACTTGATTCAAATCGGCAATTTGTATTTTTATTTATTGACCCTAAGAACTTTGGGAACCACTAGCGTAAGGCATATTTATGAATTTACTTTTTTTGTGTCGACAACATGGTCATTTGTTAAGTTTAAATTGGTCATGATTAAATGTGATTAATAGATTATCTTAATCTGGTTTTATGGAAAAAAAAACATTACGATTGTCTTTTGATGTTTCCAAGATGTGATTACATAAGCACTTAAAGTAATTTTCTATTAATGTGAAGGACGTAAATATTTGCTATACAAATATAGTACATCTTACAAAGTTGTTGCGGTTTTGTGTTATTTTGTTATAAGTTTATTTTTCGTAGCCACAAAATCTAAATTGCTCTTTGCTTTACGTTTAATTTGGGTAAAAAAAACGATAAGATATTTATGGTTCGTATTTATCGACATTTATTACATCTTTATCGGCAGATGCATAATTGTCAAGTTGTGAATTTATTTTTTAATTTTATTTATGTTATCTTATCTTACTTCATACTATACTATAATATTAGTAGCTGTTGCCAGCGACTTCGTCCGTTATAATACTATTTGAGATTTCTATTAACTTATAAAGTAAAAGGAAATTATAGAAATATTATGCAAAATGATGTTATAAAAATAACGAACCTAAATAATTGATACCACAGAGGTTTTAATGAATATTAAAACCTCTGTGGTACCTTTTTATTAGTTGCAATAGCTGGGATTTTTTGCAAAGTCATGATGTTTATGTATTTAAAATTGAAGTCATGACTTGGATCGTCTGCTGTTTTTTTAAGCTTTGATGGTTTTTTATTGCAACCAACGTAAGATTCGAAATCTTATCTCGAATCTCATACATCTATTTAAACGTATAGGTATATTTACTTGCTTTCTCTTATTATAAAACTCCTCAGATGCATTCAAAGTCAGCGATCGCTTGTGAATGATGAATTCAATTTGAATATAACTTGCATCTGGCTTGTCCAAAAATATCTCTTACATTGTGAGTGGCTCGGTTCACAATTCACAGCCAGATTATAAAAAAAACAAATTTTACTAATATTGTAAATGCGAATATTTGGATGGATGGATAGATGTTTTTAGAAGGTAAATCCAGAACGGATGCATGGATCTGGCTGAAATGGCATAGATGTAGAACATAGGCGAGTAGAACGCATAGACTATTAAAACATTTTTTTAGTTCCGCGCGGACAAAGGACAGCTTGTGAGATTATAAAAGACGAAGTGACCGCTCTATTATATAATTAGTGCAAGCGAAATATTTAAGTATTTTATCTTACCAATATCAACACATATGATAAAGAGACAGTTTCTGTATTAGTAATATTTTAAATAATTGTTTGATATTAATTTTAATTTTGAACTATAAATTTGTCATGTATTGTTATTTAATAGAAATCAGTTTTATTATAGCACGTAACAAGAACACTGCGCTCGTCAGAACTTACACGCGCGGACTGACTACAAGTGAAACTCTTGAGTTTTTTTACCGTTCATAACTGTTTTTTTTCAAGTATAGGGTAGCAAATAAGCAAGCAGCTGAGTTTCTTAAATATTAAAGTGACTGCCCATTCCAATTGCCACATTTAATCTACAGAAGATAGGATTTTCCAGGGCAGGAGAAATGGTATTTTCTTCTTCAAATGTGTGTCTTCATTTAGGAAATCAACTTCCTATTCATACTCTTGTTTTATAAGCATAAGTGGAAGGGAAAGAGGATAACAATTTGGCTTTCGGCACAAATTTATCAGAACAACGCGGAAAAGCTTCGCGACTATCTTCTGTGTGGTCGTAGTATTTCACCGGTCAACCCGATCTATTTGTGTACCCAACAAATATTGTTATTGCGGTAACCAGCACTGTTGTTGCAGGCTCTGCCACTTTTTCTTAGCACTGTACAGATCACCTAATAATAACAAAAAAGACATTTTAAAAATATTATAAAATTGTATTTAGATGGCAACATTTTTTATATTTTATTCTATAAAATAAAATAATCTTATTTTATTGTAGTTAATTATTATTGCATAACTTTATATTACATGATTTGAAATTGTGTTGTAGTTGTACTACTTTGTAATAGTCAATTAGTCATATATTTTTAAATTTACTATTGCTTCCAATATGTAGAAGATTTTTTATGTTGTTCTAAATTATTTGTTCTTCAACCAAAACTCCTTTATCATTGATGCCCCCTTCTCACCTATCATAATAGTGGGCGCGTTAGTGTTACCACTGACAATAGTTGGCATGATACTTGCATCTATTACTCTGATGCCCTCTACTTTCCGAAGTCTCAGTTCAGGATCTACGACTGCTGTCTCATCGCCATCAGGTCCCATTTTAGCTGTTCCAACTGGATGGTACAAGGAAAATGTTACTTCCCTAGCGTGACACTCTAAGAATTCATCTGATGCCTTGTCAAAATTTCTACACGCTTCTAAATCCATCCAATCTAGTATAAAATTGCCAGATTTAAACGCTGCAGTATTTTCTAAAATTAAGCTGAACTTCCTTGCATTCTTTAACAGAACTTGTAAGTCTTCGGGTTCTTGGAAATAATTAGCAAATATAAGAGGATGTTCATTTGGATTTTTACTCTTAAGTAATATCTTCCCCCTTGACTTAGGCTTTAACAATATGTTTGATATATAAACTATATATGTGTTGTTATTTACATCTTTAAACTTTTGCGATATCTCCTCTTTAAAGCCATGTAAACCGTACAGGTCGATATAATTGCTCACTTGTGGAGAATAGACACTAAAATGATATTGTACTTCAGGACTTACTGCATCTGGATCCGAGGCATTGACAAAAGCTATCACTCTGCTAGGTGCGATATCCGAAAACTTGCCTGTATGAGTAAACATGTATTCTAAAAAGTTACTGCCTATAGCAGAAAACGTCATAAGGCTTTCATTAGTTGCTGAACTGTAAATAATTGGGAAAAATGCATGATCTTGTAAATTCTCACCAACCGGTAGATCAGCTATTACTTCAATATCCAAACTTTCTAAATGTTTTCTTGGACCAATTCCTGATAACATAAGTAGTTGTGGTGTGTTAATAGATCCAGCTGATACTATCAACTCTTTCTTTGCAATGACTTGTATTTCTTTTCCATCTTTTTGTATTAATACTCCTTTCATTTTATTTGTGTTAGTATGAAACAGGATTTTTGTAACATAGGCGTCTTTGAGTACATGTAAATTTGGTCTATCTTTAATAACACTTAAAAATGCCCTCGCCGTACTATGTCGTATGCCATCTTTGATAGTATTATATGATACTGTGGCTCCCATTTGATTTGCACCATTTGCGTCATCTATTTCGTTTACACCAATTTCACTCATACCACTTAATATCATTTCTTCTACTGGTTGCGTTAATTCATTCCTATTTACGTGTAGATAGCCATCTTTTCCATGATACTTCTTATTTTCTTCGGTTAAAACTGTCGATATGTTTTCACTTTTAATAAAATACGGTAACACTTCTTCATAACTCCAACCTGTGTTGCCATTAGCTGCCCATTCATCGTAATCTAATTTATTTCCTCTGACGTAGTACATAGCGTTGATGCTGCTGCTACCTCCTAAAGCTTTTCCGCGAGGCCAGGCGCAACGTTTATTTTTATATCCTCTGCATGCTAATTCTTGTGGTTGTGGTTTATAGGCCCAATCCACATAAGTATTTATGTTATTGTAAAAACCCGACGGCGTCTAAAAAATCATAAAGTTTTATTCTATGCTTAATTACAAATGAAGTAAGTAAATGAATTATGATGTCAGCAAATTTTCGAATCAATAATGTCTAAATGTACAGAATTGCCAATATTCTTCTGAAGATTTTTTATATTTAATTTCGTTTTTAACAATACAAATGTTGATGAAAAATCAAAGTAATCGGCGTGTATATTTAAAATATTATACCTCTGTGGCCATGTTGGGGTTACCACCCGCTTCAATTAGTAATATCTTCCATTCTGGTATTTCACTGAGCCGATTGGCAACTACCGCGCCTGCAGAACCCGCACCCACCACTATGAAGTCGTAGTGAGGATCTGTGTTAATCAAATATACAATGAGAAGATTAAAAAGATGCTATACACGCAAGTATTACTCTAAGAACACATGTAAATAGTGTCAAAAGAATTGATTCGTAATAAACACGCACAGAACAACGCGTAAGTAGGCGTTCATAAAATTGATGACAATCTGAATAAGATTGCGGATGTCTACAATGAAGACGGCAGAATAGTGATTTTTGTAGCTACTAAAGTGCAAAGATACTAACTAAATTTAAGCGTCATTAGCCATTAAATTATAAAGCTAATAAGATAATTTCGGTTCTTGTTGATCTGTCTTGTCTTAATACCGGTTCTCTTTGTTTTATATCTAATATTCGCCCGTACACACTAAAGTATAAATCAAGAATGTACCATTAAAAACAGCTTCCGTTCTATCAGAAGGCCATAGATAATCTCCTGACAAAGCACACTGCGCCGCCAGCAAACTTTGCAATGTATGCACGAACAGGGGCCCGGTTGAATGGTAGCTGTTCGCTACTCCTGAGGATAAGATCGGGTCGCATTCCCACATGCTGATAAAATCTGTCACAACATACAATTAAATTAAACTTTAAATGGTATATTATATTATATTTTTGTGTTGTCTAGCTGTCCGCACGGCACCGCTCCGTCTCACCACAACGTTGACATTGATTTGGACGACAAGTTTAGTACTGCGTGTTAACCTTTTGCCTATACCGATATGCCATAGGGGCGGTGTCACGGGTCTTCTCAGACATTTATTTCGATTTAAAATAAAAGAGAAAGTTATGAAAATACTCACCGGTGCTGACTTTATCAGGTTATGACATTCTTACCTTGGTTTGACTGATATTATATAAACTACATTGCATTGCCCTTCAAAACTACTAAATGATGCTTTATCTGAGATATCAGTGGTGCATAAAATATTATCACGTTATCAGGATTCATTATTTAAATAACATTTGATATCTGTAATTCTTTTATCTTTGTAATAGTCATTTCAGACAAATTGTTTTATTTGAGTCTAGTGACCCGCCCGGCTTCGAAGAATTGGCAAGAGAGATAGACATATGTCTGGTCTCTTTTCAGTCGGATCCTTCACGTTACAACGAGTGCGACTGACTCGCGAGTAAAATTGTTTAGTTTCGCTTATTGTTTCTGCTCATGGCATCTTCTAAACAATTTGCCATAATCATATACTATGAATGGCAATTTCATTCTAGATTACATCCTGATAACGAATATATTTATTTGGATATTGAGTAATAATCGAAATATTACTCCGTTAATAACGTGCCATTTGTAATGCTAAAGTGGTTATTGTGACAGAATTAAATATGCTTACCTGATTTTGGGACTTTTTGAGACCAACAATTTTCTCATACATCATTTTTATAAATGTAACTGGCTGACTTTGATTCTTTTTAAAAAAAGAACGTAATTTATATTAAAGCATATAACGCACCTGTCGATGTTTAGTTGTTGTTTTGATGAGAGTCGCTGTTCTTCTTACGGCTAATTTAAAATGATGTGCCATTTGTATTGGAACATAATCGTTATTCCTTTATTTCCGAGAAAAACTATAGAGATGCACATATTGTTATACAGATGGTACGATAGTGAAGACCCATCATTATATCAAGCGAAAGATACTGACACAGATCCCGCATATTTGAATCTATATAACATTGATGCTAATAATAAATTAATTGCTGCTATTAGAAAAGCATATTTGTGTTATGCAGAACTGTTGGATATCATAGAATTTTTTTAAATGAAGCCACGGAATTTTTTAATTTGATGTAAACAGATTCAACGCTGTGCGACTTCAACCTCGATGATCTCAGTCGTTCAAGGATGAGTTTATTTGATTACGAAGGTATTAACAAGAGAGGATTAACTTTTAACTATAAATAATAATATACAGACTCTTTAGTTTTTAATTCAAGGTTAAACACGACATGATTCACATCATATCTAAAAACTGATAGTAGAATAAAAAAAAGGATAATAAAACATTTTCCTTGGCTCATTTTACTTTTATTAGCTGCTTAAAATACTTGATCTCTAATGTTTAATGTAAAATATTATAGTACACTTCATACTTTGTGTTTTTACTCGCCATAATAGAATACGTCTGCGTAATATTCGACTTTTCATATTATCTTCCCCCAGCAGTTTTTCTGTCGGGCTTCTAAAGATCATAATGTTTTAATAAATAACGAAGTCTAAAATCTAGTAATATTGGTGTTATTTATTCTTCAACCAAAAAGTCTTTATCATGGATGCTCCCTTCTCACCTATCATAATAGTAGGCGCGTTAGTGTTACCACTGACAATAGTTGGCATGATACTTGCATCTATTACTCTGATGCCCTCTACTTTCCGAAGTCTCAGTTCAGGATCTACGACTGCTGTCTCGTCACCATCAGGTCCCATTTTAGCTGTTCCAACTGGATGATACAAAGAAAATGTTACTTCCCTAGCGTAACACTCTAAAAATTCATCTGATGCCTTGTCAAATTTTCTGCATTCTTCTACATCCAGCCATTCTAAACTGTAATTGCCAGACTTGAAAGCTTTCGTGTTCTCTAATGTTAAGCTGAATTTCTTTGCATTCTGTATTAAAACTTCAAGGTCTTTAGGCTCTTGAAAATAATTAGCAAATATAAGAGGATGTTCATTTGGATTTTTACTCTTAAGCAATATTGTACCCTTTGATTTTGGCTTTAACAATGTGTTTAAAATAGCTACTATAAATTTACTTTCATTTATGTCTTGAAACGATTTCTGGATGTTATCTTTAAAACCATGTGAACCGTAGATGTCAAAGAAATTTATTAATCGAGGTGTATAAACTGGAAAATGATATTGCACTTCAGGAGTTATAGCATCTTGATCAGAGGCGTTGACAAAAGCGATTACTCTGCTAGGTGTAGTATCAGCTAACATTCCTTTATTAGTAAACATATAATCTAAAAATCCTGTTCCAATATTATCAAATGACGTAAGAATTAGGTTTGTTGGAGAACTGTAATAAATAGGGAAAAATACGTGATCTTGTAAATTTTCACCAACCGGTAGATCTGCTATTGCTTCAATATCCAAACTTTCTAAATGTTTTCTTGGACCAATTCCTGATAACATAAGTAGTTGTGGTGTGTTAATAGATCCAGCTGATATTATCAACTCTTTCTTTGCAATGACTTGTATTTCTTTTCCATCTTTTTGTATTAATACTCCTTTCATTTTATTTGTGTTAGGATGAAACAGGATTTTTGTAACATAGGCATCTTTGAGTACATGTAAATTTCGTCTATCTTTAATAACACTTAAAAATGCCCTCGCTGTACTATGTCGTATGCCATCTTTGATAGTATTATATGCTATGGAGGCACCCATTTGATTTGCGCCGTTTGAGTCATCTATTTCGTTTACGCCAATTTCATTCATACCGCTTAATATCATTTCTTCTATTGGATGCCTAAATTCATTTCTATTTACGTGTAAATAGCCACCCTTTCCATGATACTTTTTATTTTCATCGGTTAAAGTTGTCGAAATGTTTTCACTTTTAATAAAATACGGTAACACTTCTTCATAACTCCAACCTGTGTTACCATTAGCAGCCCATTCATCGTAATCTAATTTATTTCCTCTGACGTAGTACATAGCATTGATACTACTGCTACCTCCTAAAGTCTTCCCGCGAGGCCACGCGCAGCGATTTTGTTTATATCCTCTGCAGGCTAATTCTTGAGGCTGCGGTTTGTAGGCCCAATCCGCAACGCTATTGATGTTATTGCATATAGCTGCCGGAATCTGAAAAGGATAAATTTATTGTACTGTTAGTTTCATTAAATTAGGATAGCGTGAGTTAAGTATGGAAAGTCTTCTTACACATTTAGGAAAAGTGGTGAAATAACGTGACATTTAATAATAAAAGTTAAATATTTGTGTGAACTACAATTTACCTAGTATAATATTAAACAATACCTCTGTGGCCAAATTGGGATCACCACCAGCTTCGACTAGTAATACTTTCCAATCCGATATCTCACTGAGCCGATTAGCGACCACTGCGCCTGCGGAGCCGGCTCCCACCACTATGAAGTCGTAGTTGGGATCTGAGTTGTTAAAATTTGAATTCAACGACACAATTACTAGATAACAGCTGGCGATTAGAGTGAAACTTAAACCATAGTTAATCACCATTAAGGACCGCATCCACAGCATCAGGAGGCCATACATGGTCCCCCACCAATGCACATTGTGCCACTAGTAAACTCTGCAGAGTCTGAAAAAATACGGGTCCGACTGCTCGGTAACTGTTCACCACTTCTGAGACTAAAGCTGGGTCACAAGCCCACATGATGACAAACCTGTCACAAATAAATCCATACACATTTGTAACTCTGTAACTTTGCTGTTCCAACAAAAGTCAAAATATATATATGAAATAATAAAAGTAGTTACGAAATAAATTGTATAAGCTCAAAACAGGAGATCAAAGTAAATCAATAAGAAAAACAAGAAAACATATAAAAATACTCACGATTCTAATATGCTTATGGTCTTGTCGTGTTCTGTTGATCTTAATATAAAATAGGGTAAATTGCACCGCATTTAAAAGTCATGTAATGGTAAATGATTAAAAGATTCAGCGTTGCATTAAATACCTAACTTAATTATTAAATTGACATTTCATCCTTGTTGATTTATAACTCTATATCAGCCTATTAAAGCAATTATTCTATTTAAACTAGACATAAATTAATATCCAAAAAAAACTGTCTAGTAACTTTAAGTATATATATAAGTAGTAAATTTAAACTATAAGCTACGTGCAATTCTGTTTGCTGTCCTTACTTAAGTACACTCAAGAAAATTCAAGCTTCTAACATTTGGTTCAATTCAATGGGATAAACAAGCAGCGTGAAAAACAAAATTATCATCAGCAACGTTATAGTATCTGCAGATGCATTAACGTAAAGGATTACATAAGTTAAATATTTACTACAAAATTAAAATACCATAAATCACAGGCTTTATCGTCTACTAGCTGTCGCCCGCGACTCCGTCCGCGAGGAATCAAAAAAACATTATTAGTAGCCTATGTGTTCTTCTATATTTTACATCTATGCCAAATTACAGCGAAATTCATGTAGCCATTCTGGAGATACCTTCTAACAAACATCCTTCCATCTATCCAAACATTCGCATTATAATATTAGTAAGAAGACAGATTGATTAGTTTCTTCACGTTAGGTTTTGATGCAAAGACTTATCAAATAAGGTGAAATCTTTATGGTATGTTAAATAATTATATTTAATTATAAAATTCGGTTCCTAATACAAGTTTATATTGTTACTTTATATTTCATTCCATCATAATACAACCAAATTTTACATTCTTTACGTCCTTTAGGTGATATCACCTCTTCAGTTTTGAAATATATTTTCTTTTTACTTTCATTCGGTCTATTTTGAACATTTTGAGGCTTCCATATATTGGAGAATGATTTATGGTTATTTGATTGGTGTTTATGTTTATAATAAGGTTTTCTTGCGTAAAATGGACGGACTTTATCGCGTTCTGTTAGTTCCGTAAATGGATTTATAGAAGAATAAACTGGCATTGAATTTTTCATTATATTTGTGTTTCCAAATGGATTTGATTTAAAAGAATATTGCGGGATTTTATTGGAATACGATTGCAAAATTTTTGGATTTTTGCGATCTTCATCATAAGTGTTTAACACGTCAGAACTATGGTAGTGATCAATGGGATTATATGAATTGGGAAGTGATGTTTTTTTTCTATTGTTGTCTAAAGAAGTTAAGAGAGTTGTATTTGATCTTCTCTTGTTTGTTGTGGGAAGAAAACCTTTAGACAGTTCCGGGAATAAGCTAGCTGTTTCATTAAGAATATCTGGAGCACCCAGTTGGGATAGTCTAATTCTATTAGGTGAATCTGCTTCTAGTGCCTCTTCGTTTTGTTTATATTTACGGTCACATTGTATAATGTCAATGCCACCTTGCATCCAGTCTTCTTTAATCATATCTGCTGCCTTTTCTCCGATCATAATAATTGGAGCGTTCGTATTGCCGCTGACAATTGTAGGCATGATACTGCCGTCGATTACTCTTAATCCTTTGACTCCGTAAACCTGAAATTTATAAATATTATCCTTTACCGTTCCTTTATTTTAACCGTTGTTTAACCTACAACGCTATACCTGTACCATTAAATTTCCAATGATATAACATAATGATATAACGTAATGGTAAAACAATTTCTTAAATATGGATAAATGTGGTGTTTTATGCCGTGTATGATGAGATTAAAATGAAACAAAACTTACACGTAATCTTGGATCAACGACTGCGTTAGGGTTGTCAATGCTGCCCATCGCACATGTGCCTACCGGATGGTAGATGGTGAGCGAATGGTGACGTGCTTGGCATTCCAAATGCTCGTCTGACATTAGCTCGTGCTGGGTACAACCCGGGTTCCGGTGTGGGTTGGGCCGCGCGTTGAGTGCTTGTAGCGCCGGCTGTTGCACTAACGCCTGAACTATCCGAGCGCCTTCTATCTGTAATAGCAATAATTTACAAATTATAACGGATGAATTTTATACGATTGTTAATTAATATTCCGTTTGTAACTTGGTTCAATCAAGGTATTTTTTTAATTACGCAACACTGTTAAATTACTAATTCAATGCACCCACTGAATAAAATGAAAATGATAGATACTATACCACAATGCGTATTTTATACAGGAATCGAGTATTTACTACATACCAATATTTTTAAATCTTGTGGATCCTCGAAATAGTTCGCGTATATCCGTGGCGGAGAGAAAGGATTTCCGTCCTTTAATTTTATATAGCCTCTACTTTTAGGTCTTAGTAACAATGGAACTATAGAGAAGGACGGTTCAAACAAAATATCCTCGTATAGTTCTGCGTATGTTTCATCTGTCAATCCATTAGCTCTTTTACCAAATAGTCCACCGTCCATATTATCTGATGTGGGGGCTATAAACAGTTGAATATCAGGATAGTCTTCTACAGGATCTTGGTACTTAGTGTTAACAAATGCCATTGCTTCTGCTTCCATCATGCTATATAAAGAACCTTTTTTGTTTATTGCAAAATCGATAAGATTGCCAAGAGACCAAACAGAATTTAAATTAAAGCAGTAATCTGTACCGTTATTGTAAGGATTGTCGAATAAAAAAGAATGACCTCCCATCGCGACATGATCTTGTAGATTTTTACCGACACCTGGTAGATTAACAATCGGATAAATACCGACCTCTTTCAAATGTTCACTATCCCCGATCCCAGACAACATCAACAGTTGTGGGGATTGAATTGAGCCAGCTGATAGGATTACCTCACGGCTTGCTTTGATTAATTTCGTTTGTTCGCGCTTCACAAATTTTACACCATATGCTCTTCTGTTTTCGTCGATAAGTATTTTTTCCACTAAAGAATGAACACTAATATGAAGGTTAGGTCTTTTAGAAACAGGTCTTAAGTATCCTTTTGCCGTGCTACATCTAAGACCGTCACGTAACGTTGCATGGGAACGAGTAAAACCGGTTTGAGATGGTCCATTAGCATCAATTATTTTGTATCCTAATTGCTGGGAAGCTTCTAATATTTTCCCAGTAATAGGTTGTTCGTATGCAAAATGTTCTATCGATATTGGTCCACCTACACCATGATATGGATTATTTTGGTATTCAGGTATCCTCATGTCTTCAGATTTAACGAAATATTTTATAATTTCATCGTAAGACCAGCCGATGTTGCCCATATTTGCCCAATTGTCGTAGTCGCGTTTGTTACCTCTTATATACAGCATTGCATTTAGAGTACTGGAACCACCAAGCACTCTCCCTCTCGGCCATTTGCACCTTGTATCAACCATACTTAAACAATATTCATCACTTGGTTCTGTCACAAACTGCCAATCGATGGCTGATGTTTGTAAAGCTGGGAATAATACTGGAATATCAGCTAACACGTTTTCATCCTGCCCTGCTTCAAGTAGAAGTATATTCCAATTCGGATTTTCTGATAGTCGATTTGCAAGCACTGCACCCGCGGAACCAGCACCAACTATAATAAAGTCGTAACAATCGTAAAGATTTTCGAATGGATAGTCTCTGACTCGATGTTCTGCGTCTTCTATATCTGGTCTGTATAAGTGTATAGCCATTCGAAGTAATATCAGGGCTCCTAGACCAGGTAGAAGACCAAATAAGATTCTAGTACTAGACACCGCTGTTTTTATCGAATACTGAGTGTGAGTTGACATGTTTCCAAACGAATCTACAACCAAATGAATCGTTTTACATTTCTTATGTATTGAATGACATTTGATTCAGCAGATTTCTACGGTGTAGCAAGTTATTGTTTGCTTCGGGTCAAGTAATACCTCCAATTGCACAGAGTAATGCATTTAATTTTTATATCAAACCATTTAAAATGTCGTCTATGGTTTATTATTTTTGACGTAATTTTCAACATTACTCAATTAAATATTTTTATGGATTGCTTTAAAATGGCTCATTATTTGAATACCAAATATCGTTTCCGTTTCCGAAAGAATAGTTAGTTTAATTCGAAGAAATAAAATGCACAGAGTATTTAAGTTAGCAGCAGTTTCACTCAGAATTACGAATAAGAGTATTAGTTTAATTTAATGTATCTACATTTGCAGTTATTTAAACATTGACTTCTCTATTTTGCATTAGTCTACGCTATTGTTATTAATTGAATACTAATTCGATTTACTTTTAAAGGTATTGCACATGTGGCTGTAAACATATTAAAAATGACCATTAAAGGTAAAACCTTTTATTTAAAGAAACATAAAAATATACTAATTAACTTGACGTCTCAAATGAACTATACATATTTACTTAGATTTAGCTTAAGCTATTATAATAAATTATTTACATTAATAAATAACATAATACTGTTGAATATTTCTTTTGTAAATTTACAATCAGGCGTAATATCTTGATATTCTTCTTCGCAGCCAAAACTGTTTTATCATATCACTGCCTTTCTCGCCAATCATGATAATCGGAGCATTAGTATTGCCGCTAACTAGTGATGGCATTACACTGCCATCTATAACGCGTAAGCCTTTTAACCCGTACACTCTTAATTCGTTATCAACAACTGCTTCAGGGTCCCAAAACGGTCCCATTTTAGCAGTTCCTACTGGATGGTATATTGTACAGGTATATTGTCTGATCATACATTCCCAATAATCATCAGTATATCTCTGTATTTTCGCGCATGCAGGGAACACGTGTTTATTTAATACGGATCCATGTCTTTGAAAAGCTTTGGTTCGCGATAAGTCGACAGCAATCTTTACACCCTCTATCAATCTTTTAACATCTTCTTCGTCAGTCAAATAGTTCGGGTATATATAGGGATAGTCGTATGGACTCGAGCTTCTAAGTTGTATGAAACCTTTACTTTTCGGTCGTAGCAGCATTGGAATTATGCTCCATACGTCCATGTTGTTTATGGGGCGGAACACAGCATCATAGAATTCATCAGTGAGGCCGTGAACTTTACGTAGTTGTTCCCCGCCGTCTGAATTTGTGGAACCGGATATGAAATGAAATTCTATATCTGGAAAATCGTCTGACGCGTTTGCATATTTTGTATTCACAAAAGCTAATCCCTCCACACCACCCATAATAGTCAAGGGTCCTTTACCTAAGACTGCGTATTCCATTAATGTACTGACTGTGTGTAGACGGTGTTCCACTATAGATATCTTCTTATTCACCATAAATGTCAAACCGCCTGCACCAATATGGTCTTGAAGATTTCTCCCAACTCTCAGGTTTTGTATTACAGGAATGCGATGTTTTGTTAATTCTTCCGCTGGACCAATGCCAGACAGCATCAGTAATTGTGCAGAATTTATCGTTCCAGCTGATAGAATGACTTCCTTGCGAGCTCTGACGCGATGTAACATTTTATTACGAACAAATTCTACACCAAAAGCTATCTTAGTTCTTGGATCTATAAGTACCTTAGTGACAAAAGAATGCATGGCGATATGTAAATTGTTGCGGTCTTTTGCAGGTCTGAGAAAAGCCTTTGCTGTAGAGCATCGACTGCCGCGACGAACTGTTCCTTGGGCAACCATAAAGCCCGTTTGATTCTCACCGTTGATGTCCCTATTTAAATATCCCATCTCTAAACCACCTTCTATGAAGCTGGATACTAGCGGCGTGTGATACGGGGCCTCGGCAACTGTTAAATATCCTCCTCTACTATGATAAGGTGTTTGAGCCAAATAAGGATTTTGATTATCTTCAGATTTTTTAAAGTAGTATAATACGTCCTTATAGCTCCAACCTTTGTTTCCCATTGCCTCCCAGTTATCATAGTCCTTTCGATTTCCTCGTAAATACAACATATAGTTTAGTACAGAACTGCCTCCGAGGACTTTTCCTCGCGGCCAGTTGCATCTTCCACCCTCCATCGCTGTAATAAATCGGAATATAAAATAAAGAAAAGAAGGTTAATGATGGAAAACATATGAAATGATTACATTTCTCATACACTTACCTAAACAAGACGTTCCTTGTGGTTCAGTCTTATACTTCCAATCTAATTTACTAAGTTGCAAATATCCCGCCAGAAGCGGTACATCCGATATTTCTGTCTCATCTCCACCGGCTTCTAAAAGAAGAACTTTCCAGTGACCGATCTCGGAAAGTCTGTTTGCGACTACAGCACCTGTAATATACAGAAATAATATTCGTATATTTATCGTTTGTGAGGATTGAAACATTTACTATATGGACTGTGTTTCTTGATTTTAGTCTTATAATCCTAGGTATGTCCAGTTCTAGAATGCATCTCTAATTAATTTAACTACCAACTAGTCTGATTAATTCATTTTCATACAAAAAAATATTAGTATGGAACATACTAAGATATTCCTAGTTATTTATGGTATAAAATACTTACTGACCGGCAGAACCCGCTCCCACGATAACGAAGTCATATTCTGGCAGCAGGTGATCGCTAGTCACGTCCGCAGGTCTGCCTTCCGGGTCTGTCTGGTCGTATTGGTAGTATGCGACTGCAGCCACCAGCATAGGAATGAACCACGCCACCTGGAAGATAACGTTATGATGATTTATTTCACGGTCTTTGGTTTGATTAAACAGTGGCTCTTATACCTCTTGTGACGTTATTTACTTCTATCAAGTTCATTTAATGGTCGCTAAAGGAATCCACTTCGTACAGATTAATTATGATACACTAATGAATTTCTTATGTAATTTTGATACGACTTATTGTTTTTTTTTATATCAGGTAATATATAAGGTGACAAACGAGCGAATGCCCACCTGAAATCGCGAAAATAGCGAAGTGACCGTTGCCCATAGGCATACGCAATTGCATATACGTTGCCTACCTTTAATCGACGTAGGAAAGGATGCACAGAAAGAAAATATTTTCCCTTCCCATGCATCCTCTCAACCGGAAAGTCCACTTTCACCTCCCAACCTTTTTTTTATAAGAAAAAGGGTGGGAAGGGAAAGAGGACTAAATTAGGCCTTCGGGACGCACACTTATCACGCAGTGGTTGAGACATTATTCTAGTATGTATTGTTAGGAAGAAAATGCGATAGTGCCGGCACAACACTAGCCTTACTAAAATGTCGACATTTATATCCCCTCACTATTCATTCTGGCTCTTGACATTGTAATGAAAGCGCGTTATTCTCGCCAAAGGATTCTAATTAATAATGTCTAAAAGTATATTCAATATGAATATGTTAAGATCTATTAGTGATGTATAATTTACCTCAGTTCCCGCGGCGGCGATGGCCGAGCCGGTGATCACATCAGCGGCCGCGTTCATTATTGCACTCATCTTGACTCTGAAACATGTTTAACAACTCATGTTAATACGTGCCACTACGAATTTTAAATGAAAGTGATCTCGCCAGCCGATATTGAATGTGTTTCATTTCATAATAACCTATACTTCACCACAGTATTATTAAAAATGTCTCACGACACTTTTACTTTCTAAAAAAACTGAGATAGAAATTTTTGTACATGCATTTCGTCAAAATAGGTCGAATAGTAAATTAGGGTAAGTCCACTTGACTACATATTAAACGAGAACAATGGTTTACAATATCTTCATCTTACATTGTAAATAAGAATATATTTTGTATCACTTTATAGAGGAATTCCGAGCGGTAACTATGAAAAAATCGACAGCTAAATAACATTTTGATATACGTAATTAAGAATACATTTTAGTATGTCTTTCGCAATATAATGCTGTAGTGAACTTCACCGCTAACTATTCTTTGGGGCGACGAAACACGTTGACATAACGGTCCGACCTACTTGTGGAAGGATTTTCATACACTTGGTTTGATAACAAGCTAAAAAACATTTTTAGGAACAAAGAATACGTTTAAGAAAATATTATAGTCGACTTTCAGTAGCGCATAAATCTTTAATGTTAATTACCGTGAGTTTCCGAGAGTAAAATCTCTGTAACGATGTGTTTTTGGTCTCGGTGTTTTTTGGCCTCAGAAACCCACGGTTAGAAATGTTTTAAACTAGGTTATTGTTTTTCTCCGCTGTCATTGTTACGCTTTATGTTATTGTGATTTCCTTTCTTATAAGGGTGTGATTCATTACTAAATATTTGTACAAAACATAAGCCATAGGACTTGAAAGTTGTGTGAAAATCTGTACGAAAGTTCGATCATTGTGTACCAGTGTATTTTTCTATATTCGAATTTCATATGTACATTTTCAATGTTATTAGCGTAAAGGATGATGCAAACGGCACATCATCTACGAAGAAAATCAAAGATATGTGTGAAGTCAACACGCAGTGGACTAGTGTTGACTTTGGCTTAGTATACCCAGTCCTAACTTTGGGTAGGCTGCGAGCTCATCATTGGGTACATATGTGCTGACGACGAAGGCTTATTTTTGTTTCATTTTCAACAATTTCATAAATAATACTTGATAGAAAGTAAACTCGCTTAACTACATATCACAATATCTTACAGTGTCCGTGTACGATCCAGAATATTAAACGGTTCCGGTGAAAATAACTAGTGTTATATAACGTTGAATCATACTGCTATAACGTTAAACGAAACTTTAATTAAAATATTTATGTTGTAATCGATTTTATACCTTATTTCAGATATTTAAGTTCAAAAACAATTAACAGTACTACATAGTTTAACGGACACTTAAAATGTCGCTTAGTGTAGATCTCATATTAAATATACAGATCTGTGCTTTAATGACCATTTTGTTTCGTAATTAGTATTGTTTGTTTTTTTTAATATTGCTTCTTTTGTACGTATGTATGTTTGGAGGATCAAATATGATCTGACTAGGAAATCAGAATTTAGACTATTTGGGTATTTAGTATGATGACATTTTAATATTATGTCTAATACTAGTTGTCGACCGTGACTTCGTCTGCGCGGGATTAAAAAAACATTATTAGTAGCCTATGTTTTCTTTTTTACGGCTTTCACTGAGATCTATGCAGCCATTCTCGAGATACCTTCAAAGAAACATCATCTATCTAAATATTCGCATTTATAAAAAGATAGGATGCATTTTATATTTACAAGAATATAATAGTAAATAGAAAAGAAATTTACCTTTAAATATATAAAACTTCACATAATAAAACAAAAACTCTTGACAATAATTTCCAAGTAAGCACTCTCATAATGATGACTATGACATTGTTAACACTTTCACTGCTGATCTTAATCTATACAGTAACAGTAACACTTCTCATGCCGTCTACAATTTTTTTTAAACACGACAATGTTCAAAGACACGGTACATTCTAGAATTAAACTGAACTCACTTGGTTTGTGAATAGTTTTGTCAACGACCACTTTCTACGACAGACTGATTCCGACTACGTTGGTAGTCGGAGAAATGGTGGGAGGATCCTTTCTTTGGGCCTTAGTGCGTGACGGAGGTCAGGAATGTTTTATGCGTCATTTTAACCTCCTTTTGACACAGGTTATGGAAATGTTTTGAACTAGATAAATGTCAGAACCTTAGTATATGTTCTTTTAAACTTACGAGAGTTTTTTTTAATTTAAAAATATACATAGACTGTTAATTACTAATTGCACCCTGAATAGTAGCTTATTTATCAAAGAAAATAATTAAACATCTACTAAATAAGAATGGTTATGAAAAGATTTAACATCTGAACAAAGACGTGTTGCTATTTTAATTTTTTGAAAGAGAATGAAAGAAAGGACAATTTCTTTCTTGTGTAGGTGTTGGTTCAGTGGAAACTCACCTTAATATAGTCGTCTTTTTTAAACATGAGTGACTGTGGACTGGTAATTATTTGTTATAGTTTATTTGCATTTCAATAATGTTGTTTCGAATATTTTAATGGAAACATACTTAAGAAGAAAGTTAGTTGTGTTTGGCAATTTTTTTTTAAAGTAATTTCGAGAGAAAGTAAAAATAGAGTAAAAAAAGTTTCCGACTCATCGTATCGTCATCGATAAAATTTATATTAAGAAAATGTACAGTGCCCTATCGAGCGTAATTTACGCCAAAATTTGATACTATTCTTCTTACTTATATTATAAAGTAGCTGTCGCCCGCGACTCCGTCCACGTGGATATATATAAAACTTAGTCTATACGTATGCCAAATTTAATCGAGATCCGTTTAGCCGTTCCAGAGATATCTTCATATCCATATCGGTAAAGCCGTTCTTGAGTTATAAATAGTTTAAGTAACACGACTTTCTTTTATTATATATAAATGTATAATTTGTTTTGTTGGATGAATGGAATTTTGTTAGAAGTTACCTCCAGGACGACTCAACGGATCTTGATGAAATTAGGCATAGATATAGAACATAGTTTGAAAGAACACAAGAGCTATTAATTTTTTAATTCCGTGCTTACGGAGTCACTGGTTACACCTAGTAAGAAAATATTTCTTCCGTATAAGCCATTTTTGTGTGTACAAAGAGCAACTTTTGCGGGATCGGCTTAAAGTCGTCTCATGGCAACGTTACTAAATGCACTACGTGCACTTTCACTTGTCTTGTTTGTATTCATGTTATCATATAAATCATAATAGTTACGACATAAGTACGAGGACTCTTATAGCCAGTGGACACGAATATTTGCGACAAGCATATTTGTATCCTTATCGTCATTTAAAAAATTAGTAGCCCATGTGTTCTTCTAGACCAGTGGTTCCCTAAGTTATTTTGTCTACTGCCCACTTTGAGAATAAATATTTTTTTAGATATATTAAAATAATATTCCCCCATAAATTCACATGTTTAATAACCACTGTAACTTCAAATTAAATTAATTAATTATTGTTGTTGAGAGTCGAGAGCTTATGCAGTCGTTGTCTAAGAGGCCTCCTAGCTAAATAAAATTACAAATCACCCCCCAGGCCTCTACACAACGCCCCATTTTCTTTCTCGCCCACAAGGGGGCGTTATCGCCCACTTTGGGAAAGACTGTTCTAGACTATGTCCTACATCTATACTAAATTTCAGCGAGATCTGTGTAGTCGTTCTGGAGACACCTTCGAACAAACAACCATCCATCAAAATTTCGCATTTATATTATAATATAATATTAGTCAAATTACATCTCTTCTAGATATCTTCTTTTATTCAAATCGTAGTCTAATTTGATACAAAGAATAGATTTCTTTTTTATTAAATGTGTTAAATATGGTCTAAAGTATAATAACAAAACTGTGTAGGAAATGTACATATTTCCTTGTAATATGACGTCAACGCAGTGGTTTGTCTAGTTGGTTTCAAATTTCATTCTATACAAGTTATTAATACAAGGCTTATGTAATAACGTAAGTGAAGTTTTCTTTTGGCAATCAATAGTTTCTTTCAAATGATTATATTTGCAATTTAAAGAATAGTTTTATTTTACTTAAAAATGTATGGAATGATTGCGTGAAAGAGGATATGCGTAGGAAGGGGGTAGATTTGGATATGACGGCTGATAGAGATGTATGGAGGTGTACATACTATGCCGACCCTCAATAAGGGCAGGTTGATGAGATTTATTTAACTTATTTAAGAAGTTTATGTAGGTTATCTAATTTTAATTTTAATCCGCTTACCCTTTTCATCCCTTTCGTACGAGTAGAGGATGGAAAAGGGATGATTTGATGGAGATGACGCATATTAAAGGGAAATATTCTATTTCTGTGTGTCCTCCTCCATCGATTAAAGGTAGACCGCGCATCTGCAATTCAGTCGGCTTTCAGTCGCATTCACTCGCTTGCCACAATTCAATATATAAATGTAATGGTTTTTGTTGTTCTCAGGTAGCTGTTTCGGTTCAACTCAGAAGCGTACCATCGTGGGTGGCTATGCCTGGGCCTGGTGGCTAGTTACAGATGTACAACGAATTTCCCTAGAGGTAAGCTTCGTCCGACAGAAGACTATTCCGGACCTTGACTACTATTTGTCACAAGTGAACGTTTCCAATGAAAAACATTGCACCTAACCTAATTTTACGTTACGTTTCAACTTCACATGCTGACAGTGGGTTTTTATACCTTCACGTTCCAGTTCACCTTCACGCGTTTTGAGTAAAAGGGTCTTGACAGACAGACGGACAGCAAAGTCATCCTATAAGAACCTAGAAGTATGGTACACTTACTCCATCGAAAGGATGTAAAGTCTTCATTATTATGTTCTTCTGTAATTTCTGTTAGGTTATGACCCTGAATCCCATGTGCGAGTACGTGGAAACGGCTCAAGGTGTACCACTGACTGTCACCGGGGTGGCGCAGTGCAAGATAATGAACGAAGACGAGTTGCTCACCACTGCCTGCGAGCAGTTCCTCGGCAAGACGGTTAAGGAGATCAAAATGACGGTGCTGCACACCTTGGAAGGACATTTGAGAGCTATATTAGGTAAGTGAAAACTAGAATTTTAATTTATAATAGCGTCATCTAGTGGTGAACTTTTAAAACTATTTAGTATTTTGTAGTTTTTCTATTTGTCACTAGATGTCGTATAATTTGTTTTGTACAACTTTCAAAAAGGAAGTAGTGGAGCAAATAAAATTAGACAAGCTTTTTATGCATATTTAATTCTCATTTCCGACTTATAAAAATGAAATCAAAATTGTCGTTATTAAAAAGGGAGGTTACGATTGGTTACGATTACCTTACGAGTCGATTACGTGTATGACCTTTGATTATTAGGCTCCGATCTTAGAGGAAGCGGAAGTGTCTTTAGCCCTTTGATATCCGACATCTGTTTATGTACTTTTGTATGGCAATAAAAGGATATTCTATTGTTCTCTGCTCCGTTTCGTTCCGTTTCGTTCCTTTCCGTTTAATTCGGTTCCGTTGGGTTCCGTTCCGTTCTACTTTGACAGAGTTAAGACGTTGGTGCTCTCGGAATGTGAAATTGATAAGTCTTCAAACGTCGACTACTATCATTTACAAAACGCTTTACTTTAGATTTAATATGACTTTCCAAAGCGCACAAATCTGTCTTATAAAGTAATCATTATCAGACACAATTCGTTTCAAAATGCCATTCGTGTCGGTAATTTTCCCAAGCGGTGTCTTTCGTAACAGACCTACTTTCTGACAAGGGCCTCGTCAACACAAAACGTTGGAGACGAGAATTGATTACTACTTTTTACTCTTTAATACTTGTCGTTAACTGACGTGATTCCAACAGCTTAGTAGCTTAGTGTCCTGTGTTTATTCCCATTTTTTTTAATTAATAGTATCTGAGTACAAAAATATAGATATTGTAGTTTGTTCTACTAATAACCAACAGATCTAAACTGGATGCTAGATCTCAAAACCCCGGTAGACGTTTTTATTGTATCCGACAAGCCGTCTCTTAATAATTATAAGTTATTGATGCATATTAAGAAGCCAATCTAACGTTACCAATACTTTTGGTATGTAATTAATTTCTTTTGATTATAGTATAATATATTTTGATTTATGATTGCGACCAAAATTACAATAAATGCCGGTAGAGGGCGCACTTCACAGAATCTTGTGGGTCGATGATCCACTTCAGACTTACGAAATGTTTCTTCTCAAGTACAACTCAAGTTCAAATACATGTATGTCCTTTGGTTTTTCTTATTTATTTATTTACTAACTGTTGCCCGCGTTTCAGTCTATGTGTTCTTCTAGACTACGTTCTATATCTGTGCCAAATGTCAGCGAGATGCAGCCGTTTTGGAGATACCTTCAAACAGCATCTATCCATCCATCTAAACATTCGCATTTATAATATTAGTAAGATTAGTGAGATTTAAGCCTTGTACATAATATCATTTGAGTTAACGATTCAGTATTACGTCTGCTAATGTTCCAAAGCTGCAATTAAATACACACTTAACATCCTTATGTCTTGTTTAATTTTTATAATTACGATGATGGATAGATGGATGTTTGTTTGATGGTATCTCCAGAACGGCTGAACGGATTTTAATTAAATTTGGCACACATGTAGAACATAGTCTGGAAGAACACATAAGCTATTTATCAAAAAAATTTTATCCGCGCGGGCGGAGTCACGGGCGACTAGGACATTGTAAAAGAGTGAGATTATTAGTGTAGATATATCGGGAACTGAAACAAACTGTACCGTATGTACAGCTGTGGGCAATTTATTGGGATGCTTAAATCAATATTAGATCCAATATTATTACCACAAGTACGAAGTATCGTTGATAAGTAGCCATAGTAGTTTGTAATACAAAATGAAACTATGTTGAAATAGTGGACGATATCGGTTACAATTTGTGAGTCATATAGAAACTTAAAAGCCCTTGGCCTCTTTACTCAATGGTAAATGTAACAAAGCAAACAAAGACATGTCTTTTATTCATTGCATGTTATACAGCGTGGGTGGTTCAGTGGTTTCAGCACTTGACTTGTAATCTACACGGTCCAGGGTTCGAATCCCGCCATGTAACAGTGTGTTTTTCGATTTCTGATTTACATATTTTATGTACATTTATCCGATCTTCTTACGGTGAAGGAAAACATCGTGATGCACATATCTGAGAAGAAATTCAAAGATATGTGTGAAGTCAACAAGTGCGGGTTACTTGGTCAGCGTGGTTGACTATGGCCTAGTCACCCCTAACTTAGGGTAGACTCCGAGCCCCGAGGTAGAGACGTACAGTGAGCTGATGACGATGATGAAAATGTCACTTCTTTGTGACATTAATATGTATGGTGTTATATCTAGTTTGGATGGATGGATGTTTGCTCACATTTCTGGTTACTTCTCTAACTGTGAGTTTCTGAGTCCAAAATCGTTAAAATAAATGTAATCTGTTTTGTCAAAGGACAGGGATGACGATATACAGAGATTTTGTTGTCAGAAACCCACGGTAAGTTAAGTTTACAATACGATGTTTGTTTAGGTAATACAAATACAGTAACATGTCGGGATCGTGCGTCACTAGAGGGCTGCTTCCTGCCATATGCGCTTTGTATGCATATGCAATTGAGTACTGAGTGAAAAAATTATCTTTTAAACAACCTTTTTTGGTATAAATACGTAGGTAGCTTTCATATTAATTACAACAGAAAACAAATAAAGAAAATAGTGCTATTATAACAACGTATCGCAATTATGTAGCTTAAATAAAAGAGAAGAAAATAGTATAAGAGTTAAAGAAAAAAAAGAGTTACGAACATACAAAATGTGGGTTGGATGTCTGATGGATCTGTAAATGTCAAAGTTTTTTTTTTTTGTAATTTTATCATCAATTAAGTAGGTTTTCTTTGCAGTTTTAAATACGTAATAATAAAACTTATTCGGTTTTTAGCTTGTGAGGGTACCGTATACCGTTAAGAAGAAAATGGAACACGAGATCACTTGGTTGTCCGTCTGTCTGTCTGTCAAGACTCTTTTGCGTATAGAATTTACTTATAACAGCGTCTTTCTTTACGATGTTAATCTTCTTCAAGTAACACACCATAACTTTTGATGTTCGCAATTAAATTTCTTTGCTAACGGTACATGGCGACGTGCAGCCCGTCACGTAGGCAACGAACCTTTATGGGGCAAGAAACTGTAATTACTGGGAAATGTTACCAGGGGACGTTCGCACAAGATTTCGTGGTTGTTTCCATTGGCGAAGCATTTAAACAAAACATATAGTTATCTCTTTCTTTTCAGAGTAATATTTTTTCTATATGCATTAAAAAATTTAAATCGCTTTACTCTTATACTTGGCACCAACAAAATATTATATTTGGCGACAAGCTGTCTTAGCATCTAATCTTACTAATATCGTAAATGTGAATGTTTGGATGGATGTTTGTTAGAAGGTATCTCTGAAACGGCTTAACGGATCTTGAAGAAATTTGTCATAGATGTAAAAATAGTCTGGAAGAACCAATAAGTACTACGTACAACATTGTAGAACACATTGGCTACTAATTACGTTTCTTTTTAATTCCATGCGGACGTAGTCGCGGGCGACGTCCCGCGTGGTGTTCCGTAGACCCCAAGAATAGACCACTTTGAGAATCACTGGACCACTTTGAGAATCACTGGAAAACTTTGAGAATCACTGCAGTAAAGTGACAGGACATCAGTTAATTCTTGCTCTAATATTCCTTTTATTGCTGTTTGAACTATTAGAATTTTCCAGAATCATATTCTTAATTAGAAGAAGTATTAAAATGCAATTTAATAATGTTTTGCTTACGTTCTTTTTTATTAACGTACGTTGTTTTTTGTATAAATATTTATGTTAATGTTAATATAATGATTGTGCTCACGTGAATTGGATGCTATCAAATTACGATAAGAAAGTAATTTTGTAGGAATATTTTAAATCTCGTGTATTCAATAGTAGCTGTTGCCCGCGACTCCTTCCGTGCGGAATTAAAAAAAGCGTAATAAGTAGAAAATGTGTTCTTCCAGACTATGTTTTACATCTGTGCCAAATGTTATTAAGATACGTTGTACCGTTCCCGATATACCTTTAAACAAATAACCATATATTCAACTAAACTTTCGCATATTAGTAAGATAAAAAACTACGTGGAAATCAAGTTTTGTAATAAATATAAACCTTCACTTGTTTTCTTCTTTAAGTACCACTCTGATTATAAGCAGAACAAGGTTGGCAGTTAGTGTACACTTTTCTCTTATTTGAGGTTTTCTTATACGATTACTAGCTGTCGCCCGCGACTCCGTCCGCGCGGTATTAGAATAGATGTTGGCCGATTCTCAGACCTACTCAATATGCTCACAAAGTTTCATGAGAATCGGTCAAGCCGTTTCGAAGAAGTATGGGAACGAAAATTGTGACACGAGTATTTTATATATAGGATAAAGCCATCTTGCAACTTTTTGTCGATTCAAATTAATGTTTGCCTATAATATTTCCGCAACATCTTCCTGTTAAAGTACTGTCAAAATCAACCCAGCCGTGTCGTAGATAATCCGTAATAAATGCGGATTTGCAGACAGACAGACAGAAATTTTAAATTCATAGTGTTTCCAAAATGTTTTTTTACGATATCACATACTTCAATTTTATTTATCTTTATATATATATAATTCTTCTGTGAGTGTGTATGTCACTGAACTTCTGTCAAACGAATGGACCGATTTAGATGAAATTTTTTGGTGTGTGTTCAAGGGGATCTGGGAATGGTTTAGATTCACAATTTTCATCAAATATTAACTTCATATTAATTTATTCAAATTAAAGACGTGTAGACAGGACAACGTCTGTCGGGTCCGCTAGTATGTATATATAGATGGTTTATGTACATTCATTTGTTTTTTAATAATGTTTACGATATAATTTAAATTTTCCAATGCGTCATTTGTCAAACGCAGGCGTTCAAGATAAGTAATATATTTTATTGAAACAATTTCAATATGAATAAGTAATATATCTATGTTTATCTTCAGTGGCAATATGATATGAGAATAAGATCGATCTTAAAATTAATTTATTTCAAATATTCACGGTGTTTTTTTCTTAAATTCTGAGAAACTGCGTTTCTTGTTCTCATGGCGTTATTCTTCAGTTTACTCATGGCATGATTTCTTTCTCGTGTTTTCCTGTTTGTAGAATAATTAGGTGTCGCCCGCGATTCCGTCCCCGTGGAATTAAAAGAAAAATTAGTAGCCTATGTGTTTTTCCAGACATCTACATCTATGGTAAATTTCACCGAGATCCGTTGAGCCGTTCTGCAGATACCTGTAACAAACATCCATCCATCTAAACATAACGCTGAATGTTGTAGTTTTTAAAATTCTTTAACCTCTGACATAAAAAAACAATACTACAGATAAAAAAAATATTTCAAAGTGCACTTTAATTTGCTCCAGTATTGCGTCATCCAACTCTACAATGGTTTATTCTATTTCACTTTACTACAAGTGAAAAAGCGGGGGGTTAACTTGTTTATAAAGTAAGACAGGTCTGTGCTGACACCACTCTACAGTAGACTTTGGTGCATAACGCACGTCTATCGATTCACAACACTAATCTCGATTGTTCGTTAAATATCGATAAATTTTATGTGTGACATATGCGAGTTTTATTCTAATCAGTGACTGACAAATCCGAAAATTGACCTACTCTTTTTCTTCTATGATTTCCTAGTATCTTCATCGGTGAAAATAGTTTCGAAGAATCGAGAATCGTATCTCTCTTAGCCATTCGAGTATCGATTTTATAATCGTTTGCTGAATCAATTTTGTATCGAAATAACAGTGGTTATGAAAGTATTGTGAAGTGTTTGCGAATTAAAACGTTATTCAGTTGTTTTAAAAATATGTCGTTGCTATGGATGGGAGCTTTTAACATTGGATTGACAGTTGGTTGTACTTATGCGGTGGTTAAAAGGTAAGATTCAATTAATAGTATACTATATAATATGTAAAATAAAGTCCTGTTAGTTTCACTATAACTCAAGACTACTCACTTTAACAGTGGTAGAGCCCGCTTTAACATCTTCGCACGAATTGGCCCGGCTCGCCCGGTGAAATACCACGACCACACAGAAGACAGGCGGCAAGTGGAAGCAATTCCGCGTTTCGTCTGATGAGTGTGCGTCCCGGAGGCCTAAATTTAGTCCTCTTTCTCTTCCCACCCATTTTCTTATAAGGAAAGGATGGGAAGTGGAAGTGGACTTTCCGGATGAGAGAATGCATGGAAAGGGAAAATATTTTCTTTCTGTGCATCCTCTCCTCCGCCGATTGAAGGTAGGCAACGCATATGCAATTGCGTATGTCTATGGGCAACGGTCACTTCGCTGTTCCAGCGATTTCAGGTGGCCGCTCGCTCGTTTGCCACCTTATGTTATAAAAAAACAATGCTTCAAAGTAGGTACGGATAGCAACGGCGTGCCCGGCGGAATTTAAATATTTTTTGTCATTATAATGAAAACGTAACAAAAACTGCCGCGTCATAATACGTCAATGGAAATCTTTCTGACAGTTTTATAAATAACAAAACAGGTTCAACATAAATATATTATCTAAACTAGTTCATAAACTTGACATTCAACAATATTGTCATGTAAAAAGCCAACATTTTTGTAAATTTTTTGAACACTGTATTTTTTTAGATAATTAAAACTTTTAATGTAAAGCAATTGTATCTTTGCATGTTTTATTAAAGAAAATACAACAAAAAACTAGAACAATTATTATCAATACACTATTGTGCTAGCTATTATAGTTTACCGTGGGTTTTCACTGCCGTAACCCCTGCACGAAATATTACTGTCATCTCTTTTATTCTTTTCCAAACAAACAGAGATAACAATACATTGTTGTAAAGATGTAACGGTAGTGAAAACCTACACGATATCGGTAGTGAAAAACTACGCTTACACGATAATGGTTGAACAAAAATCGGTTACCTACAGCTAAATGATATATAATATTTAACAAACACGTGTAGAGTTTACGCACGAAACAGGCTCATTATCAGCGATCCGTGAACTTGACTATACGATGCGACCTCCATTACAGCGATATGATTATACGGGTGTGGCTACAAGAACTAGCGATAGCGTTTTAATTGTTTTTATTTATCGTTTTTTTTAACTTCTAAATCAATAAATAGTTCTCTTTCTCATCCCACCCTTTTGTTAAGAGGAAAGGATAGGAAGGGGATGGAGATCTGAATGAGGAGGCGATGCATAAGAAAAGCAAATATTATCTTTCTTTGCGTACACTCCTCCGTCGATCAAATTCGTCGAATTCAAGTATCAACTCACTCATTTGCCACCTTGTAATAAAAAAATAAAGCGTAAGTAGTCTGCTTTTTTTATTTTGTGAGGAAGACTGATTATTTATTTTATCACGTAAGGTGGCTAGTATTTTGTCTGGCACTCACCTGACGTAACGTAGAACTTCTAAATCACGACTGTCTTCTGTATGGTTGGTGTATTGCACTGGTCACGTAAATTATTTGCGGAGTTTTTTTTAATAACCCACAAATCACAACCGCTCAGTTCTTCACCTAATACGCTACCTTCGCAAAAACTAACAAGAGCCATGCATTACGCTCTATTTGTATTTCAGAATACCTCACTCAATGGTATACCATACGAAGCTTATCGATATAAATACATTAACATAAATAATAATATAAATATATCTAATTGCAATTTGTAATGTAGAGTAAGAAGAAGATAAACATAAATAAATAATTTAAAGTATTGACTTGGAATAATAGTGTAATTTATAACTTTTCGCATATAATATAGCGTATTTTAGTTAATTATTCGTTTTTAATATGTAATATCATCGATTTAAGACTCATTTAATTCATATTGTTAATTTTTTTATATCATAAGGTGGTAAACGAGCGAGCGGCCACCTGAAATCGCTGATATAGCGAAGTGACCGTTGCCCATAGACATATGCAATTGCATATGCGTTGCCTACCTTTAATCGACAGAGAAGAGGATGCACAGAAAGAAAATATATTCCCTTTCCATGCATCCTCTCATCCGGAAAGACCACTTCCACTTCCCATCCTTTCCTTATAGGAAAAAAGGTGGGAAGGGAATGAGGACTAATTTAGGCCTCCGGGACGCACACTCATCAGACGAAACGCGGAATTGCATCCACTTGACGCCTGTCTTCTGTGTGGTCGTGGTATTTCACCGGGCGAGCCGTGACAATTCATGCGAAGATGTTAAAGCGGGCTCTACCACTGTTAAAAATTCTCAGTGTTATATCAACATCGAGTTTAAGCATTTTTCTACATTAACGTATGTTGTCATATTATAATTTTATTTATTTATTTAATAACTGAAAACCTATATTAATAATGATAGTTTTCGCATATGGAATAATTCATCAAATAATTATTCTGTGGTAATTTATCTACTAATATTTTGCATAGGAATATAGTATGTCCATAATTATATTATTTATTTATGTTATATAGCGTATTTAGATTATAATATCTCGTCATCATATAACCTAAATTTAATTGGACAACTGATCTGTTCCAATTAGATGGCTATTTAATTTCACGAACATAATTCAAATCACAGGATATAAATATGATTTTAACTGAAGCCCGCGACTCCGTCCGCGCGGAATTCAAAAATAAATTATTTAGTAGCCTATGTTTTTTTCAAACATCTATGCAATTTGAGCGGGATGCATGTAGGCTTTCTGGAGATACCTTCTTACAAAAATCCATTTAAACATTCGCATTTATAATATTAGTAAGATATTTTAGTTAGTAACAGTTGTCATAATGCGGTTATTTGTAACGAAGGTGGTTGAACGTGCAAATATTTATGTAGCAAATATTCAGGTGTCCGAAAAATAAGGGCATGTACACACCCGCATCATATGTGTACAAAAAGCAATGATACTGTTAAAAGTATTTATTGATAATAGAAATGTAGCGGACTTATGACAATTAAATGGACTGGAATACTGTCGGTTACTTGTTTTAGTTCTTGTGAATAATTGGAATAAATAAAATACTATTATATTTCACCTCGGATTTCCGAGTCCAAAATCCCCGTTTAAATATTATCTTTGATTTATCAACGATAAAAGACAGGGATGACTATATGTGTTATACAGAGATTTTGGTGTGAGAAACCCACGGTAAGTCCCGAAATTTCACACAGTTCTTTTTCTTGGTGATATGGAGGTGTATTTTGTTGCATCTTTTTAAAGAGGTCACAATATCAGTGTATTTAAGGCGGCCTAAAAACCTAGATCGAACTAAAAAAATATCTATCTACGTAGCTTAGGGCTATGGTATTTTTTCTTGACATTCATAACTTTTAAGAAATAGTCAGACGACTTTACCTAGACTACAGGTTCTAAGGTTTTTTCTTTCTATTCTATCGTTTTTATTTCCTCATTCTTGTCAAAGATAATGAGGTATATGAAGTTTCATAATTTTTTAAGCAGTTAACACCCACAAACAATTTCTCACCTTTCAAACATTTTTATATAACACTAGCTGTCGCCCGCGACTTCGTCTGCGAGATATTTAAAAATAGATAGTAGCCGATTCTCAGACTATTGAATATGTATATAAAATTTCATAAAAATCGATCAAACCGTTTCAGAGGAATATGGTTACTAACTGTGACAAGAGAATTTTAAATATCAGCTTAAAATAGAAGCTTAATTTAGCTTTTGGGTGTTAATATTAATCTCTGAGAATTTTTTTTTTCGTCAAATAATTTTTCAAATCGCTTTGTTAGTACAGTATTGGAAATAAGTCTTCTATTTATATTACAATATATAAAGCTTCATGTAACTATTGTATAAAGTTAGTTTGCATCGAGATCAACCCTTTGTAACTCAGATATAGATTATGTAAGTACTATGTAAGAGTAGAGCAGGAACTCAGGAAGTACCCAGTCCGGCCGCGGCCGTCGCGGGAGACGGGTCTTTACTCCCGATTCCAGATGAAAAAAAAAAAACAAAACTTGTCAATTATCTTGTCAAATTGTATTTATCAACGGAAATATATTATTTTTGTTATATAATGTTTTATAAAGTGTGCAAATGTATGTGATAAGTTTATTCCGCACTGCTATCTCTATATTTATATCATTTTATGATAAGAGTTTGATAAGCGATTATCATCTTTATTGCAATCAGAATAAGGACATTTGATATTGATCATAAGAATCTTTTCCGTGTACAGTTGTTGCAATGATTGTGACGTGCGACTGACGTGTTACCATAAATTAAGTGTTTTTTTTAATAAATAGTTTGATTATTAAAGGCCAGTATTAAATTATGAAAAAATAAATCTAAGCTTTCTTGATTTTATAATTATTACGAAGATTATTTATTTCGTATCTTTTAAATTCGTAAACTTAAAATTAATATTCTTCCATTTAATATTTAATTAAACTTGACTTAAAGTTTTGATTGAAGTGTAGAAAGTTTGGTGTTAAATGAAAGAGATTTACAATGGAATTTCTAAGAATAGCTCTGGTGCCTTTAGCCCTAACGATTGGGCTCACCTGTTTGAATGTTAAGAAGTAAGTTAATTTTTAACCGTAGAGTTACACACCCGATTTTCTTAACGTACTTAAAATCGAAACATTGCCTTATTACTTTCTCAAAATGCTTCTTTAGTCAAAACCATTTATAAAGGTGAGGATAGACTAGAGCATTTACTTGTATCAGAACAACGGGCTGTATATGTATCATCCATTCATGAACCACATTTGCTTTGGAAACTGTTCGTTTACCATTCGTATGAACATTACATTATATTGAGATGGTCTAGAAAACGTCCTAGTGTATCACCTTTAGACAAACAATAATTATTTGTCTTGAAGTACAGTCAGCTGCTTAAATGTATACATTTATAATGCTTCAGAAATTTGTAAGGCCTTGGGTTTCAGAAATTTATATGCTCAAACTGGTTAGTATGCTTCTAACCGTCATACTAATGAAGAATACATGTATACGTATTTTTAAAACCGAATGCATATACAAGTTTGTAAAGTTTCATAAATGTATACATTTATCCATTATTTATTTCTAACGGTGAAGGAATACATCGTGATGAAATCTGCACATATCTGAGAAGAAATTCAAAAATATGTGTGAAGTCAACCAACCCGCACTGGTCCAGCGTGGTTGACTATAGTCTAATCACCCTTAACTTAGGGTAGGCTCCGAGTCCTTCAGTGGGGACGTATAGTAAGCTGATGATATATATACATTTATGCACCTGACTGTACAATATAACAATCTACTTGTATAATTATATTTCTCCAATACTGATACTTAGAAGACACATACTCGAGTTGACATAAGAATGTAGTGTAGTGTTATAGAAACCTCTGACATTATTAACATTCCAGCCGATCTCACCCGCAATAAGATTAAACGCGTTGACAAGGAAACTATTTATTCTAGGAACTATAGCTACGATTATATAATACCTACTCTCTGATATAATTGTTTAATGAGATATGAATATGTTATGGTTCTTGAGAGTAATATTCTCATCATCAACCTGCCCTTATCCCTATCGAGGGTCGGCACAGTATGTACTACTCCTCCATACATCTCTATCAGCCGTCATATCCGAGTCTACCCCCTTCTTACGTATATCCGCTTTCACACAGTCATTCCATACTTTTTTGGTCTTTTTTTTCTTGAGAGTAATATTCTATCTTTTACAATTGCAGTGTTCAAATTTTAGTCGTTAAACGAATAGATTACTCTAATCATGTAGGTTCTTCAATCTTCAAGATTTCTCATCTACACTAAGTAAACTAAGAGGCCTCTTAGTGTCTATATCATCACTAAGTGTAGCTGTAAGTGTAACGGCCAAATACTGAAGGGAATCATAAAGTAAACATCGCTTACACGATTGTAATTGTCCATTGAAATTTTTAAGTCTTGATATCGATCATCGGAAATGATTTGTTTGCGTGGCATTATTATTTAAGATGCTATTACATTATTAAATAATACTTAGACTCATAATAAAAAAAACTGTTTCAGTTTTGTCGAAATTATTACTAACAATTATTGCTACGGATCTAATTATTATTATTCTTGTTTACCAGGAACTCTTACAGTAGAAGAGGTGTACCGAGACCGGGACCAGTTCGCGGGTCTGGTACGCGAGGTGGCGGCGCCCGACGTCGGTCGGATGGGCATCGAGATCCTGTCCTTCACGATCAAGGACGTGTACGATGACGTGCAATATTTGGCCAGTCTTGGCAAGGCGCAGACGGCGGTGGTGAAGCGCGACGCCAATATCGGAGTCGCACAGGCCAATAGAGACGCGGGTATCAGGGTATGTAATATACAGGATGTCCGGAAATGACACGTACAACGGAGTACCATGGATTCCTTGGTCGAAAATATGACGATTTAACCCAATTTACCTCTATCCAGTGCTTCGTTTAGTTTCTAGAAGGTTTTAAAATTTGCAAATTGTTTAACATTTATCCAAATGTCTCTGGTACTTGTACACTACATTCCCGGACACCCTATAGAACAAAAATAAGCTAAGCAAACCAAAGACATTAAACAATGTAACAATAGAAAGGACACGAACTATATTGCTCTTGTTGCATCTCAATTGTCTTTTTTACATCATTTATATATTTGTAATAATATAATCAATGTTGCTAAATAATGAAGAATATTCCTTTAAGAATATATCTACAAACGCTTCACGTTTGCCTGTACCGATAAATCAATAGTTTGTATGTCACTAGGTCTTTGACTTGTGTCATGCACTGTACACAACGATTCGATGAATGAAATATGAGAAAATATTTACATTGATGTATTTATGATACTATTTTTATCATTTAATAATCATTATTATTTTGTTTATTTCTCGAAAAACTAAAAAGAAATATTTATAAGTTTTAATTAGAAAAAAAACACGATAGGAGTCTCCCATCCATCGTCGTGAAATTCAAAGAAAATTACGATACAAACTACACTATCTCCCAAGTTGTGTCAAATTACAGATACTTAATTTGTTAAGAATACTACATTACTAAATTACTGCGAACATACATCGTGACACGAACTTTTTTATATATAGATTAAGGTCAATGGCTCTTGTTCACGACAATTAAGGTCAAGAATGAAGCTGGGATTCGTCTCTATAATTGAACAAGATATTTCTTACAATGAAACAGAATCCAATTATGAATATTATATTAATACTAACTTTTGTCTGCCACTCCGGCTGCACAGTATTAAAAAAATTAGTAGCCTTCATGTTCTTCCAAACTGTTTTATATCATAAGGTGACAAACGAGCAAGCGGCCACCTCAAATCGCTGAAGTAGCCGTTGCCCATATACAAACGCAATTGCATTTGCGTTGCCTACCCTTAATCGACGTAGGAGAGGATGCACAGAAAGAAAATATTTTCCCTTTCCATGCATCCTCTCATCCGGAAAGTCCACTTCCACTTACCATCATTTCCTTATAAGAAAAGGGTGGGAGGGGAAAGAGGACTAAATTAGGCCCCCGGGACGCACACTCATCAGACGAAACGCGGAACTGCTTCCACTTCAAGCTTGTTTTCTGTGTGGTGTTGGTATTTTATCGGGCGAACCTGGCCAATTCGTGCGAAGATGTTAAAGCGGGTTCTACCACTCTTAAAGGCTGTTTTCTAAATCCATGCCAAATTACAGCGAGACTAGTTAAGTCGTTCTTTATATATATAACAACTACGAATCAATCTACGATGTTTGTTTGATATTTATTTTTCTTATTTAATATTATATTGAACATTTGTATTTCTTATCCAACTCTTAATTAAACTACATTTTATGATGAAATTAATTTAACCATTATTGCTGTTTGTTTGCGGCCGCCATCAACACCCGCGATAGTAAACAAACCTTCTTAACCTCAAGATAATAAACCTTAAGCCAGGATCGTTAAAATCGTTATTATGTTAGATTTTTATCGTTTTATGTCCGGTTTATCTTTGTCTTAACTCACTTTCTCCTATTTTATTTCTACTTCCCTGTCAATACAGTTACGAAAAAATATGTCATCTCTCAAATTCTCTTTCAAAACTGTAATAATTCTTGTACTAATATTTAGAAATTAGAGATAATTGTAAGTGCATACGAAATAAACATATAAACGGCTAAACAATCGCGTACTTTTTGGTGTCGGTTAAGCCCATTGAGGCCCTACATCATGATGAGTAGGACTGGTATTATTTCACCGTCGTTGACCGACGGGCCGCGTCTGTGCAATACCAGTCTCACCCTGATGAAGGGCTCCGATGGGTTTAAATCTAATCGGTGCCGACACCGAACAAATATGTGAGCGTCTTACCGATAAGTTTATAATCTCTCACGATAGTTAAAATAATTTGAAATTCGAATTGTTCAATTGTAGGAAGCGGAATGCGAGAAGAGTGCAATGGATGTGAAGTACGCGACGGACACCAAGATAGAGGACAACAACAGGATGTTCAAGCTGCAGAAAGCGCAGTTCGATCAGGAGATAAACACCGCTGTGAGTTTACAATTCCTTTAAACAACACCTCGTTTCAATCCAATGAGGAATTTAAACAAATAGAGAAACATTAAATTCTATACATAATGTTTATTTTTTCAGTATTGCAGTTGTTTTGTGAAATTTGTTGGATAAAATTAGGTGATATTCCAAAATAAGTAAGTTGTTTTGTTTTAATTTCTAGAAAGCAGAATCAGCTTTGGCGTACGAACTTCAAGCTGCTAAAATCAAGCAGAAAATCCGTAACGAAGAAATTCAGATCGAAGTTGTCGAACGACGAAAGCAAATTGAGGTATTTTTACATTTTCTACTAATACTATATTGTTGTATTGTGTACTAGCCGTCGCCCGCGTTTCTGTCCGCGCGGAATTAAAAAACAAACGTTATTAGTAGCCTATGTGTCCTTCCAGACTGTAGTCTACATGTATGCCAAATTTTCACCAAGATCCGTTGAGCTGTTCCTTCCTCACTTTTTCATAGATTAGTTCTAACCAGAACCATAGTGTAGATTAATAACATTTTACTTTAAATTTAACTACAATGCTATCTAGTTACTAACGTGTGTAACTTATTTGCTCAGGTGGAGCAACAAGAGATTCTGCGTCGTGAAGAGGAGCTGGTGTCGACGGTGCGGCTGCCCGCTGAGGCGGAGGCTTACCGCCTGCAGGCCATCGCTGAAGGAAAACGGTAATTTGAACAAATGGATGTTAACAAAGTTTATTTTCAGTTGCTAAACCTTGAGTATTATCATTGCCTTCTCAAGAATTTCTATCATATTTTATAATAATATACGGTTAACCTAGACTTTTATCTTGTAGTTCTGACTATCCTTTATTAGGAAAGTAACCAATTATACATAATAACACTATTTAATAAGAAATAGCTTTTGCGTCGGATCCGTCCGCGCGAAAAAATAAGGAAACGGGATAAAAATTTAGTGTCCCTCTTCTAGTTCTTAAGCTACCTTTCCCCCAATTTTCAGCCAAATCTGTTAAACCGTTCTAGAATTATAAATTGTGTAATTAGCCCAACTTTCTTCATCACATACCATCATGTATACGTTGATGGGATATTCTTCTAACTTTTAAATTATGAATTGAATCGAAGAGTAACATCTTGTATCCAGAACTCAAACAGTGGAAGCTGCGAAGGCAGACGCGGAACGTATAAAAGTGCTGGGTCTTGCGGAGGCGACTGCTATAGGCGACGTTGGCAAGGCTGACGCGGAGCGAATGCTGGCCAAGGCTAAAGTCTACAAGCAGTATGGAGATGCTGCCATCATGGCGCTCGTGCTTGAAGCTCTGCCCAAGGTACGTTATATACTATCAAGATAAAGTGGTAGAGCCCGCTTTAACATCTTCGCACGAATTGTCCCGGCTCGTCCGGAGAAATACCACGACCACACAGAAGGCAGGCGTCAAGTGGAAGCAATTCCGCGTTTCGTCTGATGAGTGTGTGTCCCGGAGGCCTAATTTAGTCCTCTTTCCCTTCCCACCCTTTTTCTTATAAGGAAAGGATGGGAAGTGGAAGTGGACTTTCCGGATCAGAGGATGCATGGAAAGGGAAAATATTTTCTTTCTGTGCATCCTCTCCTCCGTCGATTAAAGGTAGGCAACGCATATGCAATTGCGTATGTCTATGGGCAACGGTCACTTCGCTATTTCAGCGATTTCAGGTGGCCGCTCGCTCGTTTGCCCACGTTATGATATATATAAAAAAAAGTAGAGTTAAAGTCTAAAATTGTTAAGTCGAAATCCTCAGTATATTGAAAATGCCCATCCCTTCCGCCGAACCCTCGAATTCTCTGCATCTCTTATTATTTAGTAAGTAGTCCCGTAATAAATAACCAACAGCTTGAAAATTTAATTTTATGTTAAGCTATGATTTATTTGAAAGATAACATGCAAAAGACTCTCTCTCATCTTTCCCTTACCATCATTTTTCTTATAAGGGTTTTGAAAGACGAAAGGAAGCATAAGAAGAGGAAATTTTCTCTTTCTGTGATCGTTCTTCATTACATAAAAGTAAACAACGCATCTGCAATTGCGTATGTCTATGGGCTTGGCTATTTTGGCGAATTCAAGTGGTTGCTCGTTTGCCACAAAAAAACTGTCCGTATGTAAGAACGCCCGTGGCTCAGGAGTTTAAGCGCTTGATTTGCAATCTGCAGGTCCTGGGTTCGAATCCCGACATGTACCATATCTTACGGTGAAGGAAAACATCGTGTTGCAACCTGCACATATCTGCGAAACTCAAAGATATGTGTGAAGTCAACCCGCACTGGGCCAGCGTGGTTGACTATAGCCTAGGGACCCCTAACTTAGGGTAGTCTCCGAGCTCCTCAATGGGGACGTATAAGTGAGCTGATAATATTTGTGCAATTATCTGACTAGATCGCAGCTGAAGTGTCTGCACCGCTGGCTAAGACAGACGAGATAGTGTTGGTGGGTGACAGCGGGGCGACGGGTGAGGTGGCGCGTCTCGCCGGCGGCATTCCGCCCGCGCTCAAAACTCTCACAGGACTCGACATCTCTCAAGTACTCAAGCGTCTGCATCCTAATGCCTCGCCAGGTAAGAAATTATATTTTTTTAGTTCAATTACGAAAAAATACTTAGTCTTAACGATCCAAAATCACACGCACTTGCAAAGAAAACTTTTGATTTGTGTTTTTGATTGAAAAGAAAAAAAATATTTTATTTTTTTATTGTGCACTTACGGTTTTTGCTTTCAGAGTTTTATCATACCTTTGTACCCTTTAGCGAGCTGATGATGATGATAAAAATAGTTTTTTTTTTTTAAATTAAGTTGATGATATTTTTTCCGCAGATGAAAATCTCTTGGCTTCTGCGAGTAAGAAGAAAGAAGTCGTGGCTTGTTGAATTTACTCATCTGTATGTCAATATGTTTGTCAACTTTTTACTATATTTTATTGGTGCCATATTGTCAAATAATTATACTTTTCTAAAATATATTCATTATAATGTAATTTTTTTTTGTAATTCAATAAAAAAAATCGTCTTCAACTTGTACTCAAAAATGTTTTACAGCAAACTTAATCGTAATTTTATTTAATATTCTGATACTTGACATTTAATTTAAAAAAAATGTAAAAAAATGTTTATCGGATTAAAAAACTTTCTAAAAAATCGAGAATAATCAAATCATAATTATTTTTATTTATTAAAATCTTATACGCATTTGATTTTTTTATATGCAAATTTTTCCAAAATACAATTCTTAACGATATGACATATGGACAAATCCATTTTTAATACCACCGTCTCAATTATAAGAACAAAGTAATATATTTGTATTTTAGACTAAAACTTATTTACCATCAGTTGGCAAAGTTTTAAAAAATCTTTATAAATCTTGTAAATATATTGCTATCCCTTTCACTCTCGTTGGAGGAATAGAGACGGTAATATGTTTTCAATGTGTGCGTAGAAATACGGGGTTCTAAGAGTTTGAAAGTAACACAAGTGCAAGCTGCAAAAAGTATCCCTGCTGTCTTAACCTAAGGCAAGTTATAAATACAGTTCAACCTGGATAAGCTAAAGTCCAAGATCGCGTCTTTTTTTAATCATGAGGTGTCAAACGAGCGAGCGGCCACCTGAAATCGCTGAAATAGCGAAGTGACCATTGCCCATGGACATACGCAATTGCATATGCGTTGCCTACCTTTAATCGACGGAAGAGAGGTTCACAGAAACAAAATATTCTTATAACTTCCACTTCCCCTCCTTTCCTTAAAGAAAAAGGGTGGGAATGGAAAGAGGACTAAATTAGGCCTCCGGGACGCACACTCATCAGACGAAACGCGGAATTACTTCCACTTGACGCCTGTCTTCTGAGTGGTCGTGGTATTTCACCGGGCGAGCCTGGTCAATTCGCGCGAAGATGTTAAAGCGAACTCTACCATTCTTTTCTCGCTAATAGAGGTTTCTCTCTAACCCGAGTTTCTCCCTTATGGATGTCGTCCGTAAATACCGGACAATGACTCTCACTTAAAAAGGTTTCTCGCTTAACTTTATTCGACTGTAATAGTTCAAAGTTTATGTAGAGTTGTCTCATGAATAATGTTTTATGGAAAGCTAAAAGCCTTTTTCCACTAAAATGTTAGCTGTGCTGTTACGGATAAGGTCTCTCAAACAAGAGAAAGAGGTCAAGAGAATGGATTTATGAATGATTTTTTTTTTTTATCAACTGATGGTAAATTTTATGATATTTAGCAGCTAGATATTATGGTAGATTTTTTACAATTGTATCAATGGTGTTCTTAAAGGCCACTGCCTATATATCGTAGATTTTGATGGTGTGTACATTTTATTCCCGATTTCAAAAAAAAAATGTTCTTAGATGTTTGACATTTTATAAAAATTGTAGTTTTTTTGCGAGTGGTTTGACAAGTGTGATTCAATTATTAATACTTATATTTATTTTAATAATTAATTATAATAAAGCATTTATATTGCGCACATTTTTTTGGATTTTAAATTGTATTCGTATATTCGCATTATTAGTTTTTATTAAAAGATATATTTGTAATAATTATTAATTTGAAGTAATAAAGTGTATACTAATTGTTGTGTTTTAAATTATCCATAACCTAAAAACAAAATAACTTATTACCGAGTGTGCTTGAGCTACAGTGGGTAGTACTAAAACGAAGTCAATAATCTGTCATTTCTATCCGAGCCGTCGAGAAGAGCAGAAGTCTGTCGTACTGTTTACTAAGCCCCTATTCTGAAACTAACCGACATTGACAACGAGGCAAATAGTACGAATTTTAAAACAATTTAATAAGAAAAAAGAACTACATTACTGCATCTGTAATCCATTTTCCTATTTGTTGTTCGAAATACAATTCTGGCAAATTTAATAACAGTTTGGTTTGTTGAATGCACACATTGCATTGTTTCTAAAACTGGGCCGCGGCTTGCGAATTCTAAACAAAACAAACATATGAACTTTACACGTTTACAAAACAGCTATTAATCTTTAATATTTATTTTGGAAGACAAATATTTAGCGTCTTCATACGTGTATACTTGAATTGTTATTTTATGTGAATCCAAAATTATTTCAATGTTTAGTTTGTAAAGGAAATTTTCAATTATTCCTCTTTTACATCAAAAAACGAAAGTAGGTTAACTTTTGTTCATTTCGATGTCTGCTTCTCGAATAGCAAAGCAATCTTTTCACTTGCTGACTTGTAAAGATTACGATTGTCAACCAAAAATGCATACACAACAATAAAATCTCTCTTAAATAAAGAAGAAATAAAAATAGTTTTGCTCGGCCATCGTTTAAAAAGAAAATCATTTAAAAAAATAACCTGATCTACTCCGATGCATTCTTTGTTCTAACTAATGACGTCACGCATTGGTCGATACAAAGAACATAAGACTAATAGAGCATTATAAAGTTAGATATGTCGTTCTTTGTCTGTCATTTTGTCTCTAGATAGAATGTTGTTCCTTTACTGCAGTATAAACATAAATACGCAATAAAGATATATAAATAATTTGGTATTTAAAAGTGCTTTGTGACGTCTGTGGACTACGGCAATCAAGTTTTTACCTTTTTTTTTTGGGTATCAGGGGGGAAATCTTCGTAAGATACCCTGCCTTTTGGGGGAAAGACAGGATTATGTGAGACTCTTACTCACTAAAACCCCCTCGGTGGCCAACCTCAAATGCGTCTGCGAGGGTCCCGGGATCTCCAAAGGAACGCACCGGAACAATCAAGTTTTTACCTACCAATTTTTACTTTATGACATCGTAATGTCTAAAAATTCTGTTTTACTAGACTCTTAATTTAATTACATTGTGTTAAATTTAAATGGAAATATGCATGACAAAATTGATTAAGTTTTTCTTATCAATAATTATTTTTATCGACTGCAAGTTAAATCTTTTCACGTCTTGAAGTATACACAAATTACGTAACGTCTGGCAACACTGTAGTTTTAGTTTATTTTACTTTGATAAGTAATTGCATTTCCAAGTATCGATCTAAACGTTCACAAAGCTCTTCGGCAAATTGTTCCCGACCATCACTTTGCAACAGACATTTTCTTTATAATTTTTTAAGCAACTGTTTTCTTAAAATTTGCGGATAAAAGAGCCTTTATTAAAAAGATGTACTAACCAGGTGTGTCAGGGTTAGATCATTGAGTGAAGAAGTGTTTAGTAGATTTACGAAGTCTACTTTTTTTAGTTTAAAGCAGTTTTTTCTAATAAAAACCTTTTGATCAAAAAAAAATCGAAATCAGAGCACCAGGTGCGGAGTTACGCGGTAACACACGAAAAAACATACAGACGAATTGATAACCTGCTTTTTGAAGTCGACTAAAATAATGTTAGAATAACGACGTAACTATTCTTAAATACCACTGGGTTTCCGAGACCAAAATCTATGTAAAAAACATCATCCCTTTATCTTTGACAATACAAGATATAACATATTTTAAACATATATTTTGATCTTAGAGCCACGATAAGTGTGAGAAAATATTACCATGGTTAAACAAAAGCTCTGACATGAACAATTACTTCCTCAAAGTAAATCCTACTAATATAAATGCGAATATTTAGATGGATGGATGGTTAGAAGGTATATCCAGAACGGCTGAACAGATCTCAAAGAAATTTGGTATATATATAGAACATAGTCTGGAAGAACACATAAGCTTTTTTTTATATCATAAGGTGGCAAACAAGCGAGCGGTCACCTGAAATCGCTGAAATAGCGAAGTGACCGTTGCCCATAGACATAAGCAATTGCATATGCGTTGCCTACCTTTAATCGACGGAGGAGAGGATGCACGGTAAGAAAATATTTTCCCTTTCCATGCATCCTCTGATCCGGAAAGTCCACTTCCACTTCCCATCCTTTCCTTATAAGAAAAAGGGTGGGAATGGAAAGAGGACTAATATTGGCCTCCGGGACGCACACTCATCAGACGAAACGCGGAATTGCTTCCACTTGACGCCTGTCTTCTGTGTGGTCGTGGTATTTCACCGGGCGAGCCGGGCCAATACGTGCGAAGATGTTAAAGCGGGCTCTACCACTGTTAAGCTATTTAAATTCCGTTTGGACGGAGTCGCGGGCGACAGCTAACAGTCATAAGTCTTACCGTTACACTGTCAACAATACTATAACTATACTTTAACAGCTTTGTATTACATTTGTGTAATAAATCCGGACAGTAAATTACAAGGGAAAAGTTAAAGCCGCACCGGCTTATCCATGTCAATATACCGACAACCAAAGCTAACCTTTTTATTTATGGATAAAGCTTTTGTTTTGTTATTTTAATATTTACTAAAGTAATTTACATAGAATAGGAAACAACATTAAATATATAACTCAGTATTCATTATATATATATATATATATATATATATATATATATATATATAAATATATATATATATATATGTGTAGGTAGCGTAAGAATAAAAAATAAAACATTTTATAAAAAAAAAATACAAAGTGTAGACAATTTTGTTTCTTACATAGTTTAAAAATATACATAAGCGTCAATAGCCTAATGGTTAAGGGTACGGATTTCCAATCACGAGGTCGGGTTTTCAAATCCCGCCATTCGACTATTGTCGTAAACCATATCCTAGCACAAGCTTAGAGCTTATTTGGAATATTAAAAAAAATCTGCTAATATTTAAAAAAAAACAAAGTTTGGATCAATTTGAGTAAATACCAACTAGATGACGTTGCGTAAAATAAATATTTATTATACTAAGTACACAGTTTATCTTCCATTTAAACGACCCTCAAGACCTTGATAAATTAACTACACACAATAAATCATCCAGACCCTAAACTAAAAGACGTTAAGATAATTCTAGTCCCGTTTAAGATAAATGGGTAATTCATTTACATTCTTTAAAAACTTTGCATAACATTTTCTCATTTTCACATTCAAAATTTTCTATAAGCCAAAAATACTAGAACAATAACACGTACAAGATGTATTTAATAATTAGGATGAGCTAGTAAAAGACAAAAGACGTAATAACGCGCTGGAAAATAGAAAGAAATTGTGAAAGAATGTGGTCAAATATTGCTATCGTAGACCGTCAACAGTTTGCGTAGCTGAGGTCTGATGGCCAAGCTACATTAGTCGAGAGACATCTAGAAAGAGACAGAGAGAGAATAAGCGAGAGAGGGAGAGAGGCAGAGGGAGAGAGAGGGAGGATAACCTCGAAAAGAAAATCTAAAAATTGTAACATAAAACTATTTCTTTTAAATTTATATTAGACATTCCCTCTGCCGTAACATCGATTCAAAACCTTATAATACCGGTTTTTTTAAACAACAATTATCGTACAACGTAATTTGTACGTAATTTGTATGTATATGTACTTCTGTTCCGACATTTGACATTTTAATAATGGATATCATGTTATTCGCAACAAGAGACCTTTTAAAAACTTCGTTCTTAATTTTAATTGTGTCACGAAATATAATACATCTGGAAAACAAAAAGCTTTCGAGCTCGTGAAAACTTTCCCAAACAAAAGACAACATGATATTGTTATTTCGTGTGTTCATGTCTTTTTTTTTTATATTGTAGATAAATTTATGAAATTTTTGTTTCTAGCCAGTAACATCTACATCACTAATTCTTAATTTGTATTCATAACAACGATTCATAATAAAAACATTGATACTTAAATTCTGCACATCGATTATCAGGGTCATCCCTAGCTCAGTCGATTCGCGACCGTCGAGTTTGGCGGTACTATGTTGTGACAATACATGCCAAATATCGGATAAAAATCGAATAACAATCGAATGGTACGATGTAATCTTTTAGTGACGATATCATAAAATCAAATTAATTAATCTCGTAAAAAGACAAAAATGTGTTTTAATTCAAAAAATGTTTAAAATAAAATTAATTAACAATAAAACAGTATATGTTTTGGTACAAATGTTTCAACAGTGGAAACCCTAACATTGGAACTTACAACTTCTAAATTTTATAACAATGAACAACTATTAGCTATTTATTTATTCTGATATTTAACAAATAGAGAAGCTATAAAAATCGCCTTTTTAAGCGTTTCCATATAGAATACCTAATTAATAAACATAAAACATGGTTATGTTACGAATTACCCTGCTACCAGTCTGCATGACCGTAGGCTTCACGTGTTGGAACGTCAAGATGTAAGTACCTTGCCTTGCCTTGTCTAGCTTTGTGCATGCATTGAATACAATAGAGCAATCTATTTTAAAATTAATCAACCATTAAATTCGCACATGTGTACTACGCAGTCACAATAACATGAGAGTTAAATTTAATGATTCCCAAATGCAGATTTGCAAAATACTCTCTGCAAGATTAGTTTCACGTCAACGGGATATAACTTTGTTGTTATTGTTAATTTATAGACTAGTTGTCGCCCGCGACTTCGTCTGCGAGAAATAAAAAAAAAATCTTAATTACTAGCCTATTTCAGACGTTGTCGAGATATCTTTAAACAAACATCCATCCATTCAAACATTCACATTTATAATATTAGTTTTAATGATTGTTTTTCTGATGTACCAGGAACGCATACACCAAAACTGGTGTACACAGTCGGAGGCCACTATGGGAGTCTGTTCGGCAAAGTGACACCATCTGTCGGCGGAACTGTGACCGTCGGAGTCAATTCGCACAGTACCAACAATGTTTACGAGTCAGATGACGTCACTGACAAAGCAAAAGCTGACAAGGTCCAATTGTGAAGTCATAGTAATTTTTAAATCGTATATAAAATGTCCTTGACAAAAATGGCTCTACGTTTTCTTGGCGCCATCAAAAAACTTGTGTCCTTGTGTCTAGTTGCAGTCTGGGTTCTAAGTTCAATTGCCAACTTACTAAAGATTTATATTTACTTAAGTAAATTATTTTACGAGACCTAAGACAGTTTTACATGTATGAAGAGAAAGGTGTAAAAGATCTGTCCGATTTATGTATAAAATTGGCACTGATCTGTTTTTATATACCTAATTACATCATGTAAATAAAATTGCATTTCCTTACATTTTTTTATTTAGCACACAAAGTGCTATGACATTTTCCCATATGGCAATACCCTAACTTTATATATTAACATTTTAATGACATTTAATAAACAGAACGTCGGATAACGTATCCATTATGCCACGTCACGTCAGTGGGCGGGAAACAACGAGATGCTTTAGAAGATATCTTAATTGGATATAATTCAACGTCAAGGATAGTACTTCTAGCACGTCAGTTACTATTATCGTTTGGAGCCTAGCTTATGTGAAATACATTTGGAAATCTTTTAAAAATGCGATAGATGGCTCTAGTATTATAGTAACCAAAAGTTAATAGGTAATAACTTTTTAAATAATATTATATCTCATATACAGGGTGTCTCAAAATTCAACGATAAAACGGATATGGTGTATAGCCAGCTCGATAACTACACCGGGAAAAATACTAAAAAAAATCCATCTCTTTTTGTTTAAAAGTTACATTAACTTTTGTAACTTTTATTATAATTTGATACCCCACCACCATAGTTATCGAGATGGCTATACACCATTTCCGTTTTATCGTTGAATTTCGGGACAGCCTGTATATCTTTTATATATACATACTGTATTAGTCTAAAAAAAATTAGACACTGTGTTAACCCTTTGACAGTCGGTGATTGATATGGAGATCAATGGAATTATAAAAGTGTGTTTCACCCTCAAGTACTTATTTTATTTATTTGTCAAGGTTTTGGGAAGCTTACGCTCAGTCGTATTTGAGTAACTAGGTTATAAGTTAACGTATAATATTAACGTTCGATAAAAGTGTTGTCATTTGTAGCTGAAATGTTATTGAAACGCTAAGATTTTTGTGATTAGAAATAGTTTTAGTTCAATCTAATGACGAAAATAAAGAAAAAGGAGAACGCGTTGATTTTTTATTGTGCGTAGTTTAGGAACTTATTTTTTACATTCATTGGTATATTTTGCTTTTTTTAGTTATTTTGTTAAAATTGTGATATAAAAAGATTAGTTTACATAAGTAGTTAGGTGAGTAATAAAAGTATTATATTGGAAATATGTTGGAATTTGCAGTTTCTCTGAATTAGTTTGTTTTATATTGGAAAGAATACCAATTTTATGAACATATTAACGACTGTAATGTTTTATATGGAACAAAAGGTTCGCTATCAAAATCTCGTAAACCAATGCCATAAAAGAAAATAGGATAAAGAACCTTAATACAATGAAATTCTTATAAGAAATACGTTAGTTTAACGTTTAAAATATACTATTCTTATCGTTGGTTTCTGAGACAAAAATATCTGTATGAAACATATCGTCATATTTTTCATGAACTTTAACAAAACAGAGAAATATGTTTTAACCAAACAAAGAAACTAACGATTATTGTCAGTTATAAATCTTGTGAAATAAACAAATATTGAATAATAAAACACAATAATGGCCATGTTTGGAAGCGCCGAAAAGTTTTGACAGTTTGACGACTTAGTAGTTCCGTAATATTATCTAACTACGTAATACTTTTGTTAAAAGAAGGATAAAAGAGGAAATAGTTTTAATAATTTTAATTAGATTTGCAGTTAATTTTTTCTTTTAATATATGGAAATGCGAATTTGCTTAGCATTTATTTCGTTAAAATGCAGTTAAATTATATTGTTCAGTATCAATTTTATATTCTTGAAATAAATTGAACAACATCGTTTACCCATTTATACCCTTTCCCTTTTAATCAAGTGAAAACATGTTGAACGAACGCGCCTTAATTTATCAAGCCGCCATGTTCACCTCTTGAAATATTGCTATTGACTTTCCTACGTTACATCTTATAACGTACGAGAAGAAAACAATATAAATTCACAGGTTTTACTGATTTTATCATAATTACTTAACATGGTTAACCACGCAATTCGTGTTAACGGGTAAACAGTGAAAATTCATTGTTAATTGATATGTTTTATATTTCGTTTCAAGTTTGGTTTAAATTTTAAAATTACTAGCTGTCGCCCGCGATTCCGTTTGCGTGAATTAAAAAAAAACTTAATTAGTAGCCTATGTATTCTTCCAGATTATGTTCTACATGTGTACCAAATTATATCGAAATTCGTTGAGCCGTTCAAGAGATATCTTCAAACAAACATCTATCCATCTAAACTTTCGTATTTATACTGTAAGTTTGTGTTGATTTCTTATTGGAAATGTCAGCATAGATTTTTAAACATTACGTGATTGGTTACTAGTTTTAATCCACAAAAATAATTATCATGTCAAAATATATTTACACAATCATTCATTGCTTAAATATAAAAAAAAATTATTAGAAAAAAAAATAATTTTTATTGTAATTCGAACCTCGTTATGTTGAATGTGCAGGATTGTACAACTCTCCGCGTATATTCGTCTTCATTAACTAAAACAATAAAAGAAATTATTATTAACTAGCTATCGCCCTCGATTCCGATCGCACGGAATTAAAAAGAAAACATAATTAGTAATCTATGTGTTGTTCCAGACTATGTTCTACATCTGTACTAAATTTCACCGCGATCCATGCAGCCGTTCTGAAGATACCTTCTAACAAACATCCAAACACTCGCATTTATCATATAATATTAGTAAGATACAAGACAATATGAGCTATAAATTTCATTAAAAATATAATTGAAGTTACCTGGACTTTTTCAGCATAACTGAGGTCAGTCTTAGTAAGTACGTATGAGAGTTTGGCGAGCGCCGCCTCCGCCGTCATGTCGAATGCCGGCACCACGCCGCACTCCAACAACAACTGAAATATTAACATAAACTCTTATTGCTTTACATTTTTTTAAATACTTATATCGTTAACTAGCTGTCGCCCGCGACTCCGTCCGCGCGGGATTAAAAATAGATGTTGGCCGATTCTCAGACCTACTCAATATGCTCACAAAATTTCACGAGAATCGGTCAAGCCGTTTCGGAGGAGTATAGGAACGAAAATTGTCACACCAGAATTTTATATATAAGATATCGAGTATGCCCTTTTTTCTTCGAATACACTCCGTTAGTGTCGTATTAGGCGGTCATTTAAATGTTTCCACAAAATTGCGACTAGACATTAGACGTCCGCGCGGAATTAAAAAAAATCTAGCAATAAATATAGGCACCAGAGGTTAGTGTAGCTTTTCAACAGTGAAAGAATTTTAATGGGTTCAAACAAACAATCAAACCATTCCTCTTTTTAATATAAATATAAATGTACAAACAAACATATGAACATATTTTACATTTGTATTACTATTTAAATTAATATGAATATTTTATATGTAGGCATTACTTATTCGCTTGATTTGTTTTATGTATATACAGACTAGCTGTCGCCCGCGACTCCGTCAACGAGGAATTTAACGTAATAAGTAGCCTATGTGTTCTTCCAGACTATGTTCTATATCTATGCCAAAATTCAGCGAGATCTGTTGAGTTGCTCTGGAGATACCTTCAAACACACATCCTACTATCCATCTAAACAATCACATTTATGATATTAGTAAGATAAGAAGTAAGTTACTCACCAATCCAGTTTCATAGATAGCTTTCCCCAGCACAGTGCCGTTGATACATTGAGTTACATTCACAACCAGCACATTGTTCTTCACCGCGCGCTCGATTTCTTTGTATATTTCCTTACGTTTTATAGGAATGTTACCATTGCCGTATGTCTCCAATACAACACCTAAAAGCGATATTTATTCAGTAAGAAAATAACTCGATTCCAAATTCAGTAAATACTAACTGTAGTATGCATAAACGTAGTGTTGCTTGCCTCGAGCGTACACGTCTTTAGTACATGCCGGAGAGAGGGGACGTCAGTCGATGGACCTTTGGACCGGTAGCACGTGTCGGTACGTGAACTAGCTAAATATAACGCAACGAATGCTACACTAACTATTAAGAAATAACAATAGTAGACGCCAGCAACAACATCTGTTCCACCTGTCACAAGAATGGGTCGGCTCACACGGTACAATACTAAGACCATACAGAAAACTACCCTCAAGTTGAAGCAATTACGAGTACATTTTGAATGTGTGTGCGATCCGGAGACCTTATTTTAGTCCTTTTCCCCTTTCCACCTTTATAATAATATATTCGGTTAGTCGTTTGTCATCTTATAAAAAAATAGGATGGAAGTCTTTGGTGTTCACAAAATACCCTGATAAAGAGAGGTTTAATTACAAATGTGCAGGAATGAAAGATTATTCGATCTTCGTTTTTGAGGACGAAAACACGTGCAATATCACATAGAGTACAAGATGATGGATAAAATTACCTTCCATGCCATTAAAAACAGCTCTTATAAGTTCTGGAGTTATTGTTGGTGCTACTTTGAGTACGTAGACTTTGGTGGACAGTTTGTCGTGTATCCTGCACTCGTCAGGCACGGATCCTCGCGGATGGATCAGCATACGAGAGTCAATGTCTAAAGTAGTCTTTGCCTCTAATAATGGTGGAAAGTTTGGTGAATCAAACGCGTAGATGCGAGTATTCGATACTTTCTTTACTCTGAAAATAAATACTGTTGCTTAGTTGGATACTTAAAGATTATAAATCTTTATTTATATGTGACTAGCTATCGTCCGCGTCTCCGTCTGCGCGGAATTAAAAAAAAAAACTTGATTAATAGCATAGATGTTCTTCCAGACTATGTTCTATATTTATGGCAAATTTCAGCCAGAATCATAAAGCCGTTCTGGAGATACTGTTAAGCAAACATCCATCCATCTAAACATTCACATTTATAATATTAGTAAGATTTCCACTGTATATGTGTAAAAATAGTTAAAACTTCAAACATATTATTTATGTTTCACTTTCACATCCCAAAACGATTATTTTATGAACTTACTAGCTGTCGTCCGCGACTCCGTCCGCGTGGACAAATAAAAAAACTTAATTAGTGTAGCATCCACATCACATCCATCTAAACATTCGCATTTATAATATAAGTAAGTTAAATAAAAAGCATCAAGGCATAAATTCGAAAAAAAAATGAATAAATAGTATCCTATGTCTGTTTCCTGGCTCTCGGCTACCTCCTCATAAATTTTCAGCCATATCGGTAAAGCCGTTCTTGAGTTATAAATAGTGTAACTAACACGACTTTCTTTTATATATATAAATTTGATATGTGCACAAACTGAACTTCCACAAGAACGAACAATGAAATGTAATTTGAACGATCTCATCTTACACCGTCTTTTGTAAGCAAACTTTTATAAGTACCCACACATGAAATTAATAAAAGAATCAACACAAATACTATTACTATCAAACCCGCGACTCTGTCCATTGGGAGTTAAAAAAAAACAGAATTAGTAGTCTATGTGTTCTTCCAGACTATGTTCTAGAACTAAGCCAAATTTCATCGAGATCCGTTCAGCAATTTTAGAGATACCTTCTAAGAAACATCAATCCATCACACCAATTTATAATACTAGTAAGATAGGCTGCAACGTAGGAAGGCCACCCTGCACGATTGACGGATGATCTGGTGAAGGTTGCGGGAGTTCACTGGATGCGGCGGCACAGGACCGGCCATTGTGACAATCAATGGTGGAAGCCTACGTTCTTCCGTGAACGAATTAGTGCTGAATATGGTGAAGATAAATCGTACCTGCATCCTCTGAAGAGTTTAGCACCAAAGAACACAGTGACTTCTGGTATGTATTGCGTAGCTGCAATGAGTACTGCACATAGGAAGTTGTTGTTGCCGTCACTTCGGGGCTGGAATATCGGTACCTGGACACAACAGCAACACTTAACTACAGAAATTGCACTGTCGAGGAAGGGAAGAAAAAAGACTCTTTCATCATGGGTGAGGTGTTGAGTCTTTCTCATGTTTAATATAGCAGATTTGAGCAAAAGAAGTAGAAGATCGCCTAATTTATCCGACGTCCATGTGGGTCATCCAACACTAAAGGACCTTTTGTATCCACTTCCATCTTTTCGATAAAAGTTTAACAACGTATCCGCTGTTTCGTAATAGTTGTATAAGTTCTATCTTATGGATTCATTACATTGGTGAGTTAAATCTATTTGCCTATATAAACAGTTTTCAAGTGACTGAAAAGATGATTTACCTGAGCGCCGGTAAGCACGACAGTCTTTCCGACGACCTCCAACATAAAGGACAGAACGGACGCGCCATACGCCGTCGTATCCGTACCGTGAAGTACCACGAAACCATCGTACTCGTGATAGAATCTCTGAAATTTAAAGATATCTTTGTTCCTTGACTTACTCGGGATTATGTCTTTTGCTTGTTTGTTTGTCGGATTGGATTGTCAATTGTAACATCCTGTAGCCAAAAAGACTGAATCGCTTTTGACTAGTGAAATGTTTGTTCGATTCGTATTTTTCCTTTTAGTGCCTTTTAGTGTGAGTTTCTGAGACTGAGTATCTAGGATTAGTCAAAGATTTTGGTCTCTGTAACCAACAGTAAGTGTCCACATAGTTGGGTTTTTCGGTTTTTTAATTAAAAATAATAGTTTTTTTTTAAATCCATAGATTAATGAAGAAATTAATAATCTTTACGTTTATATTTACAACACAACTCGCCTTTATATCTCTGACCATTTTCAACCAATCGTCGATTGTGAAATCTGATGAATCTTTCAACTCGTCGTATTCATGAATTCTGTAAAATATCTTCTGTTCAGTGTCCTTACCATCTGCAAATATAAATGAAATAGTATCAAAATAACAAAAATGAAATGACATTAAAATCATAATGTTTATTATTAGTTTAAAAGAAACTGATGCAAACTCGTACAATGACAAGACATTGAGGCTGCGAGTTTCAACTATCAAAATGCCCAGTTTACACAATTCCAGCCTAACGCTAGACCCGATCACTGGACTGGAATAATGTATACAGAGGATTAATATACATGTTATAGCATTAGAACTTATTTTTATGATTCTTCTATAATAAAGATTATTGTCATTATCATAGCAAGATAATATTTTAATATTTTCTTGACGTATTGTAATCAATATTTAATTTTAATTTATTATTAAATTTATATTATTAATTATCAGTTTAATAGTACAAATTATTTGTTAATATTAATATGAATGTATCAGCTCATAAGAAATATACGTTCCCAACTAGGTATAGAAGGATTAGAGGATTTCATTGACGACCTTATCACCTCTAGTATAGAAACCGTATAAGTGACAAGGCCATCAATCTGTCAATATGTAGGTTGGTTCATCGTATTATCAATATAATCTTATATATAAAATTCTCGTGTTTTTTCGTTCCCATACTCCTGTGAAACGGCTTGACCGATTCTCATGAAATTTTGTAAGCTCATTGAGTAGGTCTGAGATTCGGCCAACATCTATTTTTAAAACCGCGCGGACGGAGTTGCGGGCGACAGCTAGTTACTTAATATAATTATACTTAACCTGGTATTGCTAAATAATCTTTCATTTCAGTATTAGCTAAATATCTCTTCCAGTATTCGTTGTCGTGAAGCTGCGGTAATCCTCTTATAACTTTTTCTATATTCTTCTGTGGCACCAGCACTAGAATTATTCACGAATATATTTATTTAACTATTGAGTTATTTACTCTGATAGTGTTTCTATTTTTGTTTGGGAAAACCTGTTACATATCGTCATCGTTATCGTTACTTTTCTCGTCGGTTCGGTTGTATAATTTATTTGTTTACAGATCTTGATACAAATGGGTAGACAGAGAGTATGAATAATGACATCTAAAATGTTTATATTTAAAAAAAAATTAAAATTTTATTTTTCTAAAATTTCTTTATTGCAACCTTAGGTATTACTTATTACCCGCTGTTACTGCATTAATTACCAAAAATAATAACAATATATTAAACTGTTAAAAGCATTTTACAAAAGAAAAAAATTAAAAATAATAATTTTCGTATTTACCTCCTTTTTCATTTTTTAACATTCCAAAAGTCCCACCAGTGTAAATGACAAGCACACGTCTAGGGGCGGCCATATTGTTTTTTTTTTTTAATTTAAAAAGGCAAAAGTTTTATATACAGCCAAGTTACACGAACACGTCTCGTCACACGAAGATAACGAGTCGACTAACAGAAGCGATTAGTTCGAAATAATGTGTAAAACTGACAACGATCTATTATCGCAGTTGGGGGTCAATCGGGATTTCCATTGTCGCCACACTTGTATAAAAACATGTCATTCCAACAAATTTATTTACTTTACGCATTAGCGACTTGATCTTGATATTGCGCGCAAAGTAAGGAAAACCCACGGAATGCATATGAACTGACCTTGAATTATTACATTGCTTTCTGAGACCATACTCCTTGTTTAAATATATTGTTATCTTTGTTTTCTCAAAGGTAATGACAGGGATGACGATATTTTATACGCGTATTAATTTTCGACCATCACTTAACATCAAGTGGGATTGTGTTCATACGCTAGTTTATTTTACAAAATAAAAATGTTTTACACTGATATATTGTTCAGAAACCAACGATAAGTGTTTAGCTACACATTTGCAAGTCTGTTTTTGTGTTTTCCTGTTCATCTTGTCTTTTCTTCTAACTGTAGTTCACTATACAAAAGTAAATTTTAAACCGTTTATAAACGCTTGTTGTACCATAGTAGATAGGTTATCTTGTGATAAAAAAGGTTATACAGAACTCATCGGTTTATTTCCTTTACGATATGATAGCCTGGTCATATCTACTGTTCTGAATAGAATTACTTAAACTGTTTATAATTATTATATTAATACTATTTAAGATAAACTAAAATAAATAATATTACGTATGTACGCAAACATTTAACGTGTAAAAATTTAATAAGTTATTCTTTTGAAGCTGTAAATTATTTAACAAACTGTATTTAAAGGTAGAGAAATAAATAAAAACTAAATTTTTCTTTTAAACTTGGTTTCTAATTCAACATGTAGTACAAAATGCGATCGCAATTACATTCAAATAATAATTGTCTATTTAATTTAATCATAACGTCAAGAAAATGGACAGTATTAATAAACATAAAGCAGGTACTCTCATAAATAAAGAATTATCACCACTTGATAACGGAGGAGTTGCTTCTTTACCGTCATCAGCAAAAACTCTACCCCAAACCGCGAAACTATACAAATTTCTTGTCAAGCCATTCAATTTGAAACTAAAATGTGTCTTAAGTCCATCAGCGGAGAGTGCCTTTTCGTATGTATATTGCTCCGGTTTCAATGGATTAATAGCGACATCTAGTGATACAGGGTAGAAAACTGAATCGTCCGCGTCTAGTTCTTGAACTCTTTGAGGAGTTGGCATTATTGCTGTTATACTCAGCTCTTCAAATATGCCGGTTGTGTTTTCTTGATAACTTGGGAATCTGTAAATTTAAAATCAAATAAAAACCTTAAAAAAAGAAAACATAGAAATGTTCAATTTTATACAAGACAGCAATTTGATGTTTTTATAAGCAGTTCTTTTTAACATTATTTTTCATTATACATATGTGCTAAGGGACATATGGTCACCTAATTTATAATGTCTTAGAGACCAAATGTTTGAGATGTAGCTCACCTCCTACCACACGTATCCATGGTATCACCGATACATGCCACCACTGAACAGATCCTGTTCCCTCCTGTTGCCATGCCGGAGAAGCTACGTACTCCAGTGAAAGCCGCTGCTCTATATCTGTAGAACTAAACATAATTTTCCTTTATTTATTGAGAAGTATTTAAGCAGTATAGTAAGTAGTAGATAGTTTCTCTAATGTTATATTCTTTCACGGTATTGAAACAGGAAAATTTTAAACTAGGAATGTTATAAGTAGGAATCGAAATGAAAAGCCTACTAAAATAATTTTACTTCTTACTAATATCATAAATGCGAATGTTTGGATGGATGGATGATTGTTTGAAGGTATCTTCAGAATGGTTGCATGTATATCACTGAAATTGGGATAGATGAGAACATTGTCTGGAAAACACATAGGCTACTAGTTAAGTTTTTTTATCCCGCGCGGACGGAGTCGTTGGCAACAACTAGTTTTTAAGCGTCAATAGCCTAATGGTTAAGATCACCGATTTCCGATCACGATCGAGGCTCGAGGGTTCGAATCCCGTCATTCAACTATTGTCGGAAACTATGTCCTAGCACAAGCCTAGAGCTTAGTTGGAATGGTAAAAGAAATATTAGTAAATTTACAAAAAAATCTACTAATATTTAAAAAAAATATTTTAAGAACTTCCTTGTACAAAAAACAAACATATTGTTATTTGAACGATATTTATATTTCGAATAACTTTTAAATTGTATCAATTACAATAAATTTTTAGAAAAAAAAATCTCGGATAAAAAAAAAAGATTCTTATTTTATAAACTTTAGTCTAATCTTCCAGTCTGGTTAGATTTTATTATTTTTCTTTTCCATTTTATAAATCCAATCTTCAATTTCCAAGTAATTTTTCAAATCATCTGCCGTTGGTTTCTTGTTATGATCAAAATCTCTGTTGTAAACGCGACCCCAAACACCAAAAGATACTATATTGTTTTGTGGTGCATTTATTTTGTAAACTATATGTTCTTTATGTCCATTAAAATCTATGTTTAAATTATTCTCGCATGATGATAAAACTTCGTTCGAATTAATCTTAGAAGTTTCTAGAAATGTAACATTCTTTGGTCTGACGGGGAATTTGTCGTTCGTGAAAGATATTGGATAGTATATGATGTCGTCACATTGCAGGGACGCATTGTAATGATGTGAGTATGACGTCATCTCTATCACTAAATCTTCTATCACCACATTGTCTTCTGTCTTCTCGAATCTGAAATATCCAATGAATCTTACTAATTCATATTTCTTACTTAAAAATGAAAAAGTGTATTTGAAAGTATCACCGGAACAGATGCATGGATCTCGCTGAAATTTGGCATAGATATAGAACATAATCTAGAAGAGCTCATACACTACTTATAAAGTTTTTTTATTATTCCGAACGGGCGGAGTCGCGGGCGACAGCTATTTTTTATATGAATCAAAGATTTTTAGATATATCGAAATTGCTTCATTAATTGAAGAAAAATAGAATCGACGCAACGATAAATAAACTACATCTTCAACTGTTCGTGCTAAATAATAATAAAATTCTATTGCTAAAATAACCGTAAAAAGGTATAAAATCTAGCAATTGCACGCGACTTCGACTGCACAAAATTAAATGAAAATCGAGCCTATAACACCGAGGGATAGTACAGCTTCCTAACAATGGAAGATTTCAAATAGATTCAATATTTTCGGAGTCTATAATACAAACAATACAAATCTTTCCTTTTTATAATATACTAGCTGTTACCCGCAACTTCGTCCGCGTGGATTTATAAAAAACTTAATTAGTGTAACCCACCCATCCATCCATCCACATCAAATCCATCTAAACATTCGCATTTATAATATTAGTAAGTTAAAAAAAATCGAAAAAAAAAGAATAAATAGTATCCTATGTCCGTCTCCTGGCTCTAAGTTCCCTCCTCACCAATTTTCAGGGATATCGGTAAAGCCGTTCTTGAGTTATAAATAGTGTAACTAACACGACTTTATATACATACATCATATATACATCTACATCTATATATATATATATATATATATATATATATATATATATATATATATATATATATATATATATATATATATATATATATATATATAGATGTATACAAGAATCATGACAATATAATTCTGTGCAAGTGTTCCGGCAATAAAAACAAGGATTAAGACATAATTATGTTAAATTTTAATACCTATAAGGGCAACTTTTTATTGTGTCGTTCTTACAGGCGACCACGGCGCAAGTTGCTACGCCGAGATCCTTCCTAGAATACGTGTTAATACCATCCTTTGCTAGTGCCATATAATGTGGACCCTGGAAATTAAACTTTGAATAAATTCAATAATCCTCATGAAAAAAGAAAAATTATGTTAACAGGGACAATGGTAGAGATGAAATAACGAGACATACACCAAATGTTTATTTAGCATTTACGTTTTTAAAGACAGGAAAATGGCTTAAAATCATAAGTGACCATTGCTACAAAAGCATTTAAATAACTAGCTACAAGAATGCAGTCGTATTTTATGCAATCCTGGTATATCCCCAGTTTAATTAAGTATAATGGAACTGGCGCGATTTTCCTTTCCAGCTTTCCAGTTGCAATTGTTGACCCCATGATGGATTGATTGTGGCGTAACATATAAATAAATATAGTATTTACGATTAAAAGCATATGGGAACCCATTTTGCGATGTATAAGTCAAGCAATTCCGATAAAGTTAATTGTGTAGTTACTTACCTTTGATGTGCAGTTATTACATGCGATCATTCAATGAAACTATTTAAAAGCAATAGTGATAGTTTCATGTGCACTAAATGAATCCAATTTCTACTGATATATGTATTTATTTGTTTTGAAAATCAGCAAAAATACGCACATAAGTTAATATTTTGCATAAAATCCAATAAAAGCTATTTTCTGTTAGAATGACTGTGAGTTTCCAACACCAAAATCCCCGTTTAAGATTGTTCTCTCTGTTTTGTCAAAGATAATGACAGGGATAACGATATATTCTATAAAGATTTTGGTGTCAGAAACTCGCGCTAATAAATTAGCTAATTAAACAAAAGTTAATTACGTTGCATACAAAGATCTTGAATTAGAACAACTCAATAGTTGGATAACGTTATTATAAATATAAATTAACAAGCTAAAATGAACCCTTATTAACTACAGCATTAAGCATAGCATTCTTACCTGTTCACCATCTTTAAGTTGCAGTTTGACGGAGAACTTGCAGGAGATCTCATTGGTGGTGAGTGTAAACTCCTGGCTGCCGCTCACTAGGGGGCGACTCATGTGTGACGGCAACGAGGGGTCACTGATCAACACCAAGCTGTCCAGGGCCTTAGGGTCGTCTCTTATAGGACCTGGATAGTCTTCTTTGACCTAAACCCATGGAAAATTAGTAATTCAGTGATTGAAACAGTATAATAATTTCTTTCAAGTACTTATCATCATCATAAGCACTACAGCCGCGGATAAACCTGGACCTGGTAAAGTAAATTTCTCCATATCGGTCTATTTTGGGCTTTTTGTTACTATACACAGACATTTTTGTGATCTCAGTCGTCTTCATCCAGTTTAATTTCGGCCTTCCGCGTGAATTATACATCCCTCTGATTGTCTTCAAGTACTTCGGCACTTAGTTATTCGTTTTTTTAATGTATTTAAAGCTTTGTAAAGTGGTGTTTTTAATATGAGAATAGAAATGTGGTGAAGTACTGGTGAGCTTAAATCTAAAAGACTTCTCTTACAGCTGACCATACCATAGAGAGAGGATATTTGTACATGACTATGTGTGTATGTTATATATATCACTTAGTAGTTTACCTCTCCCGGCACTTTAGGCACTTTAGCTACTAGAAGTCTAGTTGTAGGCACGCCGGGCATTACACTGATAAGAGAACCAGCTTTGCCTGAGTAAATACCTGAGCCTGTAAACAAAAGCGCTAATCAATTCCACTACAATTTTTTTAATAAGAACTCATTTCTTAAATAAAAAATAAAAAACTTAAAACACTGGCAACAAGTGTGTTTGTTTTCATTTTTAAGAAAAATAATGTGTGTATAACTCACCAGCACTTCCCACTCTGACGTTGTTTGCGCCCGCAGCTAAGAAGTTAACGTTCATTGCGTACGTGTATGCCTCCTGGATTTCCACAGCTGCAATTCAAACATTTACGTATTGTTGACAAAACGCAACACAAGAAGAAACATATTTTTCGTGACCTGGATACTATCCTTTAGATCTATTGTATTTTAAGCCAAAATCTTACCTAAAGTTCTTTCTTCAACTTTATTGAAAACAATAAAGAAAAAATAGTTAAAGTAGTAGACTTATAATTGAAAAATTTTGACATGTGTGTTAACATTTTTTTTATATCATAAGGTGGCAAACGAGCGAGCGGCCATCTGAAATCGCTGAAATAGCGAAGTGACCGTTGCCCATAGACGTACGCAATTGCATACGCGTTGCCTACCTTTAATCGACGGAGGAGAGGATGCACAGAAAGAAAACATTTTCCCTTTCTATGCATTCTCTCATCCGGAAAGTCCACTTCCACTTCCCATCCTTTCCTTATTAGAGAAAAAGGGTAGGAAAGGAAAGAGGACTAAATTAGCCCTCCGGGACGCATACTCATCAGACGAAACGCGGATTTACTTCCACTTGACAGCTGTCTTCTGTGTGGTCGTGGTATTTCACCGGGCGAGCCGGGACAATTCGTGCGATAGTGAAAGCTTGCTCTACCACTGTTAAACACATAAAACATATTAAAAATAAGATGAATAAAAACAATAACTTGCAAAACTTACCAGTTAAATAAGGCATCTCAGAGAACCACATGGTAGTAAATATCACGTCAGTAATATTATGTTTCTGGACGACCTGAACAGCTGGCACTTGGAACATAAGGTCGAAGCAAATATAATGGCCGAAAGTCACCCCGAAGTCGGTAGTGAAGACGCCCAGTTCCGGCTTCAAAGCTGGTGTACGAGTGAACTCGCCGAATAAGTTTATTTTACGGTAACTGTAAGATGAAATAAGACAAATGTTATGTTCGTCTTTTATATAACATAGATACTAGCTGCGGCCCGCGAATCCGTGCGTGTGGAATTAAAAATAAACTTAATAAGTAGCCTATGTATTCTTCCAGATTATGTTCTACGCCTGTGCCAAACTTCAAGATCTGTTGAGACGCTTTGGAGATACCGTCTAACAAACATCTTTTCATAAACTTTTTACAAAGAAAAGACCATCGATGTTGTCATAACATTCTATCGATAGCATTAATCAGATTAGACAATCAGGTAAGGATCTGAATATTTTGTTCTAAGTTGAAAAGTCTATGAAGTAAAAGAGTGTCAGATGATCCAATTCATTAAAAGTAGAAGAAAGTACTTTCAAAAATAGAAGGAAATCATAAATGAAGGTCAGAGAAAGAATTTAAAGCATACTGACCGATCAATAACAGCACCATTTCTATCAAACACAACGTTAGTGTTAAACAGGTACTCTTTCTGTTCGGGACAGTATTCCCCGGGTGCGTCGTTACAATCCATCACTTCTTGTACGTTGATCACCACGTAGATTTGGTGTACACGAGCTGCTACAGATATTGATACTAGAATCTGTAAGAAGTTATTGTTATTAGGACGAAGTTAGGTACGATCTTTCGGCCACATCGCGACTAAATTTTAGTTTCGTGGTCAAGTAGTTCATTCATTGTAATTTAGTACATATTGTAGTCTCAGTTTTGTGGAAGAGAATGAAAAGGATGGCGATATTAATACAAGTGTAACAAATTGTATTCTACAGTTTTTATGGGGTGTTCTGGGAATCTTGGATTTCTGGTCCAAAAATTGTTATTCTATTGCATTTTGCTTTGATAATAATTTGACTCGAAACGTCATCATCAGCTCACTATATGTCCCCATCGAGAGGCTCGGAGCCTACCCTAAGTAAGGGTTGACTAGGCCAGTCAACCACGCTGACCAAGTGCTGGTTGGTTGACTTCACACATATCTTTTGATTTTCTTCTCAAATATGTGCAGGTTGCATTACGATGCCTATACCGTAAGAACGTCGGGTATATGTACATATGTAAATCGACAATCGAAAAACACATTGATAAAAGGCTGGATTTGAACCCGGGACCTGCAGATTACAAGTCAATTGCTTAAGTTCCTGAGTCACAGACGCTTTGACTCAAAAAATCATGTGTTATTTATTTATAACTGTCATATAAACTACTTCAATGATACTCAAGTTTGTTTATCTATTTCTACAAAGACTGTGCTACATTGTTGTGATTATTTGCAGAAGGATACTACAAGTACCATTACGGTAAATTAATACCGTGCCAAATGAACTGACATTGTAAACCACACGTAATCATCATACTTACTTCATCATATAACTCGGGGTTTAAAGCTGGTATGGGAGTGGTCTTGAGGATACCGTGAAAAGGAATCGGAATACGACGCTGCCCTCTAGTGAGGGTCATCTCTGGAAAAACTATTATATCTGCATTCTGAAAACAACAAACGATCATGACTTTTAATATGTATGAATGTAGCGTTCCATATTCAAAATATAGCCATCTCAAAATTTTACTTAGAAAATGAAAGAGAGAGATGTATCGATTCAAAATGTAGCCATCTCAAGTTTTTACTTAGAGAATGAAAGAGAGAGATGCATACGATTAAAAGTCAAAATCCAAGTACACGATGACCATAGACCTTCTATAGACATAGACTGGTCATTCAAAAGATTGTGGATGAAGACATCTTTACGCTGATTCATGTAAGAAGGTTATAGCAGTATTGCATCGTCTCTTTTCAATCAATATTTGACTTTATGAATTATAAAATGTTAATTTAATTTAATTTATAAATTCTTCAATACATAGTTTTATATTCTTATCACCTTTTCGGCGGCCTCTTTTATCAAATCAACATAGTTCTGTGTGTTGATGGAGACATTTGTGTTGACCTGATACTCCACCACGGCTGCTACATAGCTGTCATCTTGCGGCGTCGATTTCTGGAAACAAAAACAATAATTATTTTCCAATCAATGCCGCGCCAACAAAAGACAAACCCTTGGACTTTGCTTTAGAAGTTAACGTGATTTTCTGAGACCGAAATCCTCGGTTAAAACGTCATCCCTGTATATTTAATATGTTTAAGATAACAAAATGTTTTAAACGATGAGTTTGGTTTTAGAAACTCACGGTAAGTCATCGTGCCACTAGGCTAAACCAGACAATTTACTGAATTAAAATCAGTACAGTTCAAAGGTCATTTAAAAAAATAACCTCAAATATTGTTTGAAATATAAATCTATCAAGAATAAAATATTAGTAGTGTAAATAGTAGTAAGTAATTGAGTCTAGGAAATAAATTAAAAGAAAATAATAAATAATGTAGTCTATTTACCTGTTCCGAATAAAAGACGAGACAAAGAAACAAACTTGACATAAACAATCGCATTGTTCAAGGGAAAATATACTCAATTGACTAAACTTTTAAGAACGAATTTTATATTAAAGTTAAAATCACATAGAGTTTAAATTCGATCGTTGTTATTTACATAACATGTTTTATACGAGTATTTACTGCACGGACTCCCGTTTAGAACTGTCTGTGTCTGACCAAGTTGGCTGATGCCGCGAAAACATATATAAAACAACCTTGGCAGTATCCATTGAACTCAATGCGCGGTAATTTTAAATTCGAAACGAATTTCCTTATTTTACGTACGTTCCTCTGTCGGAACTGTGGGATATGAAAACATATTGTCGTCTCGCTCATTCTCTATGAAAAGAAGAGAGACAACAATACATGTGTTACAACTACTAAATTGTAACTCAATGTATCCTATGACAGTTTAGAGAAATGTCAGTTTAAATGTAGCGGTATTTTATTTATTTCTTCCAATATCCAATTATATAAAATATTTATTGTTAAAAAAGTACACAGACCTGCAAAGAAATCCCAAATAGACACGACATAAATAATAAAAATATCGGAGACATTATCACGTTTGAACAAAACATGCTGCGAGATTCACTATGATAAATAATCATCAGAGGTTATATGCGGTACTTTATATATTAACTCACACATAATCGAGATATCTGCAGATTTATTTCTTATCAATATTCTCATTTACACGCTTACGAATAACTAACATATAGATAAAGTTCGGTACCTATTATTTCCAGTCAGTATTAAATCGATTCAGTACTTTTTGCATGAACGACAGACAGACAGAGTTACTTTCGCATTTATATTAGTAAGCATAATTGCATCGATGTTAATGTTAAGAAAATAATCTATAGGTAAAATTGTCGCCAAAACATTTTACTGGCGACTTGGATCTTTGTACATAAGGCTAAGTAAATCTTTGAAACTTGGCGATTTTAGTCGCTAAGCTACATAATACAATGTCATAAAGGTTCGTTTACAGGCACGCGTCACCGATATTTTGTTCTTTCGTCGCCAAAACAAGTCGCTTACTATTTGTTTGTCAAGATCTTTCTGAGAAAAGTCACTGTGATTTTACAAGTAAACTAGAAAACATAGAGAGGGAATTAAACTATTTAAAAAATGATATTTTAGGAAATTATATATTGTCTCTAGTTAAATATTTTTACAATGTTTACTTCGGGACAATGGAAACAGTGACAATTTCATCGTATGGGACACGGGACTTCACCGGAGCGCTGTCTCATTCAGCGAACCTTGTCTCGTATGCACTGTTGCATTAATTTGTTACGGTTTGATATTATTTTTCTTAGAAATGTAAACGCACGTACAAAGAAAATTATTGGAAATATAAATATAACATTTCTTTTCTAACCTATCTCTATAAATTAAACAGTTTTTGTTCTTAATATAAGCAATATTTTTAGCTTTAAATTTACCAAAATAATTAATTTCACATAGTATTAAAACGATCTGTTCGCGCGACTTTCTTATAACTAAACTAGCTGTCGCCTGCGACTCCGTCCACGTGGATATATCAAAAACTTAATTAGTGTAGCCCACCCATCCATCCACATCACATCCATCTACACCTTCGCATTTATAATATTAGTAAGTTAAATAAAAAGCAGCTCTTCAAGGCATAAATACGAAAAAAAAATGAATAAATAGTATCCTATGTCCGTCTCCTGGCTCTAAGCTACCTCCTCACGAATTTTGAGGCATATCGGTAAAGCCGTTCTTTAGTTATAAATAGTGTAACTAACACGACTTTCTTTTATATATATATATAAGATGGTTAAAATGTAATATAATATTCGTTTCAAAGTAAAATAACATAAAAAAGATTTGTCGCAATAGTCATGTGTCATGTATCATGTGTCCAGCGCTTTACTTGGAAAATGTGAAACAGGCCCTAATACGATTGAACTACGAGTTAGTGAGATAAAGTGTACTCACAGACATGCGCCTATCGAACAATAAATCCTTATCAAATAATCCTCAATTTTGTTCCTCCGCTTTTTCTTAAATATAAGCTAAAGTAACAATTCAACAAAACTTTCATCTTCACGGATAAGGTTTTGATAAACTTTGCCACAGATCTATATAAATAAACATATAGAAACTTTTAATTTTTTTTTTTAATAAAAAAAAAATTTCGTCATCGGAAGAAACTGGCTGATAAGAAAGCTGTTTTGTATTTTATCTCGTATATTGACAGAATGATAATATACAATTATAATTTTATCATATTGGTTTGTTTAATCTTATTTTAATCCCTATGTTCCTTCCTATTTTTTTAAATAACTGGAGAATCCTTTATATTTCTATATTAGTTGATTGACAGATAACATTTTTTGATTTATGTTCATCATTTCGTTTACTCTTTGTTTATCAAAGATTAGTTTACGTTGTGACGTCACATCAGTATAATTCACTCTCGGCCTCATACGATGGCTAATGTTTCATATCTATATGTTTTATCTGATAATTTAAATGTTTTCATATTTTCATTGAACTTTGAATATTGAATGAATACGTATATTTTATTGTCACCTAGTGTATATTATTAGAATAATATTAATAGCTCGATTTTAAAAATAATTATCTAGTTTTGTAAAACGTTAATTTCAAATAGTGTGAGAGAGATAGCAATATTATAAAGCAGGTTTTATGACATTAAGGTGTCAAGGTTAGATTTTTGTTAGTTCATTTTGTTTAAGGGTTAGGATGAATTAAAAATGACATACAAATGTGGCAATTTATTGATATGTGATCTATGAGGATATGGCATGTGAGTCGCGCTGCGTTGATTGTTTGGAATGCTCTAGATGACTTCGCAGACTCTGCGTGTTCAGCTTGTCTCTACGTAGCGCCTGCGAACGCGCGCGTCGCCGACCCACTTCAGAACGTAGGCGACCAGCGCCGCGTCGCCGTTCCACTATACCTAATTATTTAATCAATTAATAATCAAATTATGCATGTATTGTGTATAACGCAGATAAGTCGTATATACGAACAAGATCAGTAATTGAAGATGCTCAATAAAATCATTTTAGAGCTATTGCTATTTAAATTTGACAGGCGTTTTATATCTTTTTATTACTTTTATACAGGACAAAAAACATTTGTAAGTACTGTATTATCGTATAGGTGTAGATAGTAAGTTGATATTCAATTACTCATTATAGTAACTCACCTTCCCTATCAACTTCCGTGGAACTTTTACCTCGTCGTCGCCTCCTCTCCTTGTCACGCTCGAAACTTTCAAAGGATTCGCGGCTGGCGCGCATGACGTCCTGGTACTGCTCCATGTAACCTTGGCTGAACATCGCGTCCTCCAGTTTCTTCCCCAGCTTTGTGTCCATGGAGAAGCCCAGGGACTTGGTCAACGGATAATCATTCACATTCAAGTCTTTTAACTTTGTAGCTCTTAAGGGATTCTGGAATTATCATGTTATAGTTAATCAACAATTAAAAAAAGCATAATGAGGGAAACAAATACACACACTTAGGTAAAATACTGAGCGTTATAACAAACATTACTTGGGTAACAAACAAACAAAACGAAATATAGTTTCTTGTTAAAAATCTTTAATTAAACCAGAGAGTTCAAGTTACCCAGACATCTTCTCTACTTGCATATCTTTTAATTACAGTTCCGAATTCTTTTATAGGTGTTCTTTTGCAAGGATAGGAAACGAGCAATATATATATTCATAAACCACAACAAACAACTGTAATGGACTCAAGGCGTCCAAAATAAAAGTTAAAAAACGTGACAAATACCTTAAAATTATTTGTATGAATTACATATTAATTATTAATTTGCACTAAATCTATTGCATTATTCCATCACATAAAAGCATGGTTAGAAATTCGTGTAATGAATTAAAAAAAAAAACGTGTTGTTAAAAATAAAAACATACCAAAATTAACGCAACAAATCGAAAAACAAATTCAAATTAAATGTACACGTTTTAAAACCAAACGTACACCACATTGGAAATTTAATCGTTACATTATATGATATAACTACCTCAATTAATAAAATTAAAAAGAATACAAGTAATAATGAAGCCATCACAGATAAAAAACTTTGACGCAGTTGACGAAGCGTGGTCGAAACACTATATGGAGTTGTTGAAATCAGAGAGGCTCTTTAAAAACAATGTGTCCAGTATTGTCTTGGCCACAAACAATGGTGTTTTAACAAACCAACTCCGAAACGTAACATCACGAAATATCACAAACAAAACGAAACAGAACAATATTGATCTCCAGCCCCCAAGCGAACAGTTCTTCGTTTGACTCGATTCGAAATCAACCTCTTTCGGGCCGGGAATAAAATGCATTTCAATAATTACGTTTTAACAATTTAAAATGAATGAGATGAACGCGATATTTGGCAAAGTTTTTGTAATAAGTTACTTTTTTTTGGAGAAAATAAATAATGTCAATTTTGAAACTCTTTCACAGCGCTGATTTACTAAACAGGAATAACATGATGGCCAGAAGTGATGATAAAACCCAAAAAGTTTCTTCATCAAAAATCATGGATATCATTGAAAAAAGTCGGCCAGGAAATATGTAAAAGGGGCTTTACCCTGACAGAAAAAAGAAGTTCATGAAAGAAAAATCAAGGGACTTGTCACTAAATTATTATTAAAGAAAGGAGTTATTATTATAATAATATAATTTAAAAATAAGTTAATGTATTGGTAAAAATATTAGTGATATAATTATTATACGGTGTAAAGAAACGAGTAATATTTTATAAGTTTATCGCGGGTCAATTGGCTGGCACAACACGCAGCGAAGGCACGCCGCGATCCGCTTCAAACCGGTTCGCTTCAATCATATCTCCATTACGTATTGGCAAATGAGTTTATTTCGTGAACATTACAAACGTATGCAGTTACCTAACTGTACGCAATATAACATTTATAGGTAAATACGTCATTTGTACGTTGTCATTTTTCGAATGAAAACAAAAATGTTTTCTTCAGAAATCTTTTTTTAAGAGAAGGGGCAAATGACCTGCGGGTATAACGACGCCCATAGACATTGTAAGATATATTAATAGCAACCGATCAAGCCGAGGTTCGGCCCTCTCGGGCATCCATGAATCGTAATGCTAAACGCGTAATATGTGACAGCCCAAGCCGAGTTCCGCTCTCGGGGGCCCTTGTGACCAGTCACTCCATGGAGCGTCCACCTAAGCGATCTAAGAGCTCAGTGACCTCTCAATCAGGTAACAGTAACGAAGTAACAGCCCGAGTCGAAGGTCCTGAGGGAGCCCTCGAGTCTTGTTACTCTTAAACGAGGTTTAGGCTAAGCGCCATCTGCGCTCGGCCTCCTCAAGCCCCGTGAAGCTGTAAATACCTCTTCAAGGCAAAAAGTGACTACTCAGTCACAATAAAAACCATAGACATTGCAACACTAGAGGAATTAATTTCTTTTAATTCTAATTAGTTTATTGCTTAAAGTTTATTATTTAAAAGTAACCTTCTTAAAGACATCGTAGTTATTCATTTAAAAATTTAAATTGTGTTATTTAGTTTTTCTTTTACATTCAAGTTGTAATACCGACCTTTATTCATTATTGTATTATTCCTTCAATATAATATTGTTTACCATTGTAAAGAGGATATTTGTATCATGTATTAGAAAGGCCTTATCTATTTATTGCGCTGCTCCCAATATTATTGTCATTGTTTTATGCTCGGCCTGGATCCAGTATGTACCGGATAGATCAACAGTTCGGAATATTATCTGTGTGTATAAATAAATTCATAAAAACATATTCCAATTCTTATCTTTGAATGATTCTTTTAAGTCGTCCGTGACTTTTGTGAGATTTGTGACTTTTAAGTCACAGTAAAAAATGAGAATCTACAAAAACTCAACGGAACTCGATGAAATTTAACGTAGATAATTTACTAATATCATAAATACGAATGTTTACGAAATTTGTCATAGATGTAGGACATAGCCTGGAAGAACATGAGGAACATAGACTACCAAATTTTTTTTTAATTTCGCGCGGACGGAACCTCGGACGCTCCTTTGCTGTTTGTGAGATTGTGTTTTGGGTTTCTTTTATTAGTTACCTTCAGCCAGTAAAATTTGTGTTTTATTCGATCGTATCTAATTGATCGATTTATAAACACCATTATCCTTGTAAATGTATAAAGGAGGTTGCTATTGTGGTAGTAAGGAAATATTGAAAGAAAAAATATAAAAAATCATAGAAAATAAAAGAACATGTTACATGAAAGGAAGGATAAAATTAAAATAATTTTAGTCTTAAGAAGTGGTAAATTTTTAATTGTTTATATCACTAGACGATAATTTATATAAATATTATGTAAACGATATTTACATAAATGTATCTTGTATGGTTTTGGTTATGGTAACCCCTCATGATAATGCTATCAAGAAGCAATTATTAAAAAGAAACATATTCGTTTAAGTAAAGTTGAACATTTAAATATGTCCTCTTAAAATAATTGTCATGCTCTTATAATGCCTACATAAATATATGAAACATGGCTTTTTGGTGCTAGGAGCTCTTTTGTGAATAAATTATTATTGTTTGTGGTAATAAAGTGGTTTAATTTGTTTTTTATAAAAAAAGAAAAGAGATATAGACAAGTCTTTATAGACGCTACTTTTAACCACACACATATTAGAAAAAATATGGAAAATTAACCTACCTATAATTAACAATGTGAGTGTTATGAGTTTTTTTCTCTTATTCAAAAATGGCGCGTAATTGCAAGTTGTGATGAGAATCACTGTAAGTCTTTAAATAGACCAATCACGTTTAAAATACTTTACAATGTGACAAAACGATTGGCTGAAATAATTTAGAAAATTGTCAATAATTGATAACTGTCATGTTGTGAAACGTCAGATTCATACGATGTTTTGGCGGTTAGTTAAAATAACAATGAATCGAATTATTTGTAGTTGTGAAATGATAAGCGATGTCAAGGTTGAGGTGATGCTGGAGACGGTTCGTTAAATACGAACGGAGCAATGGATTCACGTTAGTTCGATCGCCATCCATCAAGTGGCGCGGCCGCACACACTTCGAGTTATTAGTAATTTAAAATGCCGCCTGTTGCTGTGCCCAATGAGGTAAAAATTCAACCAAATTATTTATCTACATATTTATGAACATATATTATATTGCATGTCAAATGTGGTTATTTTAATATAATATTTATCTAAACGATGTACTTAGTGAATGTATTTTATCGACATTTCTCAGGCACCAAAGAAGCAACTTCGAGTTGCAATCATCGGTCAGAGCACATTCGCTGCGGAAGTATTTAAATTGCTACAAAAAGACGGACATGAAGTGGTCGGTGTATTCACAGTACTGGACAAAGGCAATAGAGAGGATCCACTTGGTGAGTTAGATTATTCAAATTTATTTATATACAGCATTATTTAAGGGAACTTGTTGGGCTAGTTAGGGCATAGCTAGATTAAGATAACCCTTCGTGTCCATTGCTAAAACATGTATAGAAACCCATATTATGTCACATTTATAAAAAAAAATAAAAGATAATATGTGTGGTGTATAGTGGAAACTAAATATTATTAAATTATGTACCAAATATAATTTTAATTTTATACTTTTTATTCTTATATTAAAATATTTTGTTAATAATTATAGATAAATTTATTATGCATTTAGACAATGGAATAAATCCAAATGTAGTATTTTTATTTACAAATTCTTGCTGGTATATTATATGTTTCTTTAAAAAATATTTACACAATTATTTTAAACAATGACTGTTACTAGTAACTTATAACAAACAAAATTAAATATCTTTTTAAATTAAAAAAAAAACTATTGTTTAAAATTAACTCTTATTCAATTCTAGTTAGAATCAATATTACTCTTTACATCTTACTAATATTATAAATGCAAATGTTTGGATGGATGTATGTTTCTTTGAAGGTATCTTCGGAATGGCTCAATAGATTTGGATGAAATTCGGCAAATATTTAAAACATAGTCTTTAAAAACACATAGGCTATTTATAAAGTTTTTTTTTTAATTCCGTGCGAACAGCCTCTGGCTAGTAAATAATAAATTTTAAAATTTATTTATTATATGTTTTATTTTGTAGCAACAATTGCGGCACAATCCGGGAAGCCAGTGTTCAAATACAAGACATGGAGGATCAAAGGGAAGGTCATACCTGAAGTATTGGAAGAATATAAATCTGTAAGTATTATTATGAGTTTCCACTGCCAAAACATCTGTGCAACATGTTGTCATACCTCTTGTTGTATTAGAAATAATGGATAACTTTTAACAAAGATGTTTCAGTACTTTAGACATGTAAAAGTTGTAAAATGTTTCGTTACAATGCAAACTCAATATAAATGTAAACATACAACTAAATAAGAAGCAAGAATAATAACAGCATTAATATATTTTAGTGCATTAACTTCTTTTAGAGAGGATTTCTTTATATCCAACAGTTTCTTTAATTCTTCAATGATTTTATAACACGAAAAAAAACATTAATTCTTCAAAACAATATTCATAACTCATTTCGTGACGTTGTTCAAATATTAACGTATTATATAAGTTTTATAGAAAACAATAGAGATTCACTTTATTTAACAGCTCTTAGCCTATTTTTCCACATGTGATTACATTATTTGGCCAGTGGAAACGCATATTATACATCGTCACGATCTTTATAAAAGTTTGAATCAAACACGTAGAATTATTCCGCTTGTTACCAGGCTAACAGAACATTTTGCATATGCGTTGCCTACCTTTAATCGACGGAGGAGAGGATGCACAGAAAGAAAATATTTTCCCTTTCCATGCATCCTCTCATCCGAAAAGTCCGCTTCAACGTCCCATCCTTTTCTTATAAGAAAAAGGGTGGGGAGGGAAAGAGGACTAAATAAGGCCTCCGGGACATACACTCATCAGACTGTACGCGGAATAGCTTCCACTTGACGCCTGTCTTCTGTGTGGTCGTGGTATTTCACCGGGCGAGCCGGGCCAATACGTGCGAAGATGTTAAAGCGGGCTCTACCACTGTTAAATGTTGTCTCCTACAATCCTCTTACTATTCTAATACTCTAATTTTACCTATAAACACTTAACTAACCGTGGGTTTCTGAGACCAGTCTTATCTCTATTTTGTCAGAGATAATAAAAGGGATGACGATATGTTACACTGTTTTTGCTCTCAGAATACCAACTGTAAAAAGACTTGTAAATTTCCATCTCACGAGTTTATTCCACTAGACATAAATAAGGCAAGTTATCTGTCAGAATTCTCGGAGTTGGCATGTCTGTAATTACAATCACATCTGTATTGCGTGTTCGTCTACATTTTACCCACTGCACTCGCGACCTTTCTATCATATTCGACACCAATTTCGTTATGTGGAACCAAAAGACGTAAAGTCTTATGTCACTTCCTGACTATTTAGCGTTTATATATAGATAAACCTACAGGTTATATCTTACTTCTTACTAATATTATAAATGCGAATGTTTGGATGGATGGATGTTTGATGGTATCTCCGAAGCGGCTAAACTAAAATCGTATAAATTTGGCATAAATATAGAACATAGTCTGGAAGAAAACATAGGCTAGTTATTAAGTTTTTTCTTTATTCCTCGCGGACGGAGTCGCGCGCAACAGCTAGTGTATTGTTTTATAGTAGTTTGAAGGTATCTCCAGTTGGATTATATAAATGTAACTCGTAATATTTCATCGTATTATGAAATCTATGGTTTGTGGTATTACTTTTTTATTATAAGTTGGCAAGTGAGTGGTCATTGGAATTCGCGGAAATAGCGAAGCGAACGCTGACCATAGATATCCGCAATTGCATATGCATTTTAAACAGCGTATTACACGCAGAACATAATACGGAGTTGTCTCATTTTATTATCAATTACATTTTTTATTAACATTTGAAGAATCGCGTGCAGAAATGATTGGACTGCATGGAACAAAAAATGGCCAATTTAAGAAATTATTATTAATGATACTACGACCTTCACTTATGTTTGTATGGTTAAAATTATTTAGTTTTCGATTAAGACAATTTTACTAACGTAAAATTACATGACAACTAGCGCAGGTTTTAAAAAAAAACTAAATAGGTAGCCTATGTCATCTTCCAGACTATATTCTATGCCAAATTTCAGTGAGATCCACGCAGTTGTTCTGGAGATACCTTGTAACAAACATCCATACATCCAAAAACAATCAACAATTATAATATTAGTAAGTTAGAGAAACCTCTATAAACGAGAAAAATTTCGTTGTCCATGGCTCGGAGCCTACCCTAAGTTAAGGCTGACTAGGCCATAGTCAATCACGCTGCCCAAGTGCGGGTTGACTTCACACATATCATTGAATTTTTTCTCAGATATGTGCTGGTTGCATCATGATGTTTTCCTTCACCGCAAGAACGACACAACTGTACGTGTAACTGTGAAAATGTACTTGAAGTACATATTTCAAATTATATCAAACTTTATTATGTTAAATATTTTTTGCAATATTTATAATAGAATCATAAAATTACGTAAACTTTGATTATGATGACATCGAATAACCCGCAGATAAGACTATCGTTATGGTGTTACGATAGATGGGAAATAAACTGGAGATAATTTTAATTAAACTCTACTAAATAAGATGTCGGTGGCTCAGTGGTCAAGCACTTGACTTGCAATCTACAGGTCCTGGGTTAGAATCACGCCATGTACTAATGTGTTTTTCGATTTCCATATGTACATTTATCCGACGTTCTTACGGTGAAGGAAAACATCGTGATGCAACCTGCAAATATCTGAGAAGAAATTCAGAGATATGTGTGAAGTCAACCAACCCGCACTGGTCCAGCGTGGTTGACTATGGCCTAATCACCCTTAACTTAGTAGGGTAAGCTCCGAGCCCCTCGGTGGACGTATAGTGAGCTGATGATGATGATGATATGCTAATTGTTTATAACTTGTTCTTAACCATATAAAAAACATAATATATATGTATCTTGTGAAGGGAAACATCGTGATGCAACCTGCATCTGAGAAGAAATTCAGAGATATGTGTTAAGTCAACCCGCACTTGGCCAGTGTGGTTGACTATGACCTAATCATCCCTAACTTAGGGTAGGCTCCGAGCGCCGAGATTTGGGACGTATAGTGATCTTCAGTGTCTTAACACAATATCAACGTTTCAAATATTATTAAAGCCAATTATTTATCTTTGCTGTAACAGTCGAAAGTAATAATCGATCCGAGATAGTAGAATTTAAACTAAGATTCTTTTAAATTTTGGGAGAAAATACAGAAATGGATCAATTGGTGCAAACGATATTTCAACTTTTTGGCTATTCATTCTTATAAAGTGATTAATCGTGAATTTCTGATATCAAAATCGCCGTTAAAAACCTTGTTTTTTCTGTTTTGTCAAAGAAGACAAGGATATGATTTATACCAGTCTTTCCCAAAGTGGGCGATAACGCCCCCTTGTGGGCCCTGCAGGTATCAAGTTGCGGGTTATAGTTAAAGTTTCATTTAGAATTTTCCGTTAATATACATATAATTAATTAATTTAATTTGAAGTTATAGTGGTTTTTGAATATGTGAAAATATGGGGGCGCTAAAAAAATATTTATTCTCAAAGTGGGCAGTATACAAAATAAGTTTGGAAAACACTGATTTATACAAAGATTTTAATCTCAGAAACCAATGGTAAGTAAATAAAAAAAAGATCTATAAAATTCGTCCGAACGAACAATATACAAGAATCTATTTTATAGAGTTTTAAATATTCTTAAGCATAAAAGTAAACAAATGCAAAAAAAGATGATAGTAAGAATGACTACGCAGAATTTAAATCCAACAGCCGTCCATATGACCTTGATTTTCAAATATAAGTAAAAAAACAACGAAACATAATAATTACATAACCGCACGTGTATTGGACGACGTAATATGTTTTCAACACGTTTATATAAAAAAAGATACAGCACGTAAATGTGTGATCAAAATATCTGTGAGTTTTCACTGCTGAAACAACTGCAAAAACATATCTTATGTATGCATACGTATTAAAAAAATTAGAATGTCCGTATAAAATATCAAACAAAATATCTACACATGATTGATTTGTCTAGTTGGTAACGAAAAACCAATTTTAAAATTGTTTGTCTATCTGTCTGTCTGCAAGGCGTTCGTTCGGGGTAGCCTCCGGAACGTCTGGACCGATTTTGACGAGACTTGGATGGGAAAGTAGCTGTAGAACGCGGGATTATTATAGGCTTAAATCTTCAGACGTAAATTCTAATATTAAAATTTCTTTTGTTAAAGGTTAACGCCGATATCAATGTGTTACCTTTCTGCTCACAATTCATCCCCATGGAGGTGATAATGCACCCCAAGTATCAAAGCATCTGCTACCATCCCAGCATCCTGCCCAGACATAGAGGAGCGTCGTCGATAAATTGGTAAGTTCATTATAATGATAGCAATACTAATTGTTTTTCTGTTTACAGTCAAGGACGTTAATTTCCTACCCATGAATCATTAGAATATATGAAATATTTGTTTAATCGAACAAGTTTTTTTGCAATTAGTTAAAATTTGTCATACTTACTAAATTAAGGCCATTTTTCTCTAAAATATCTTACTCCTTATTACAATGCCAAAATTGGATGGATGTTAGAAGTAATCTGCAGAATCAAGATCTTGATGAAGGAAAAAACCTTTTTTGTAATTACGCGCGCGGAGTCGCGAGCGATAGCTAGTTCGATATAAACAGGAAGATGGTTTAGTTCTTTGTCTGTATATGTCTTAGAGTCCATACGATTGGTTTGACTTGATATCGTAGTGTAAGAAAGAGATAGTCAAGATGTTATACATGTTCGTTCTATCAGTTTTATTCTGACACAAGATTGCATATTGCATTACGTTAACCGGAGCAAGTGAAAGTAAATAAATTATGCAAAATATAAGGCAATATTGATACTTGCAGATGTTGTTCTACGTTACTCAGGAGACAGAGACAACAATCTTTAACATCCTCAAACATATAACTATATATATAACTCTATCTCCTTTTCTCTCTCATAAAAAGTATTTTGAAGTGGTACACGCCAGCAACAAAATCTGTTGTACGAACGCAGAAGCTAGTCAAGTGGAAGCAACTCCGTGTGTCGTGATGAGTGTAGTACCGGCCTAATTTTGGTCCCCTTTCACTTCCCACCCTTTTCTTATAAACAAAGGGGGAAGAATCCTCTTTCTGTGTGTCCCCTCCTCCGTCGATTGCGCATCTGCAATTGCGGTTGTTTACAGGCAGCGGTCGTTTTGCTAATCGACGACTTTAGCTCTCGCTTGTTTGTTAACATGTTTTTGGATAGAGCAGTGAAAACCGACGCTAAAAAGTTACATTTTGCACTTTTATTTCCATAGGACATTAATAGAGGGCGACACGACTTGCGGTCTGTCAATCTTCTGGGCTGATGATGGACTTGACACAGGACCAATACTGCTGCAGAAGTCATTCCCTGCCACCATCGATGACACCGTTGACACACTCTATAATAAATATTTGTACCCTGAAGGTAGATTTTGTACTTTAACTATTTAACTTTGAAATTTGACTGATTTATTTTACTTCTTACTAATATCATAAATGCGAATGTTGCGATGGATGGATGGATGTTCGTTAAAAGGTAGATTTCCCATAGATGTAGAACATAGTCTGGAAAAACATATAGGCTACTCGTTAATTTTTAAAATACAGCTCAAGAGGGCCTGCGAGCGATAGTTATTTAAAAAAAATTGCCTCTACTTCTAAAAAAGTATATAAAACCCACTACGAGATAAATTGATCGTGTGATAAAAAAAAAATTGCATCATTCATCAAAAAAAGGTTAAAATCTCCATGTATGTTTATACAGTGTAAAGTGAGAGTAAGATTGTGTCAGGTATCAAGGCGCTGGCGGAGTCAGTGAACATGGTGGCGAATGGCACCGCGCCCAGGATACTGCAGACTGAGGACGGCGCCACCTACGACCCCGCGCTCTTCAAACCTGACACACATAAGGTCAGTCTATAGCTTCTCTATGTACTTTGTATGTATTACTCATCATTATAATAGTTAAATACATTGAATTGAGTCTTAAAATACCTAAGCAGCTTTTAAAATAACTAATCGTAGGTTCCTGAGACCAAAATCCTCGTTTAAAACATATAGTTATTAAACTCTGTTTTTAAATATAATGACAGGGATGATATGTTTTATACAGAGATTTTGAACTCAGAAACCCACGGTAAATAAGATAACATTTCGCAAGTCATACATTTTTTAAATTTAATTCTGACGAAATATGAAATTGTGCAATAAAAATATTACCGTAAATTCGATAAAAAAAAATACTAAATATCGTAAAGACGATTAAGGAATGATAAAAAAAAATCTTTCTATTTGCTTACAGATTGATTGGTCAAAAGGTGGTATAGCATTGCATAACTTCATCCGTGGTCTGGACTCGTCTCCCGGAGCTACCACATTCATCAAACCACAGACCAAAGAGGGCATTGTTGAGGGCAGTGAAGCTGATGTGGAAGTCAAGTTCTTCGGCTCCACTCTCTGGCAGGCGGAGTACGAGGCTGAGGGTGAACAGCTGCTCATACCCGGTCTTGACACACCCGCTGTCATACACGAGGCTGGACTTCTTATCACTGCTAATGATGGAGTTAAGGTACATTTTTTATGTATAATATTGTACGAACTAGCTGTCGCCGGCGACTCCGTTCGCACAGAATTAAAAAACAAATTAGTGACCTATGTGTTTGTCCAGACTATGTTTAACATCCATGCCAAATTTCATCAAGATCTGTTAAGCAATATGGAGATACTTTCTAACAAACATCCATCCATCCATACAACTAGACATTTGCATTTACAATTTTAGTTAGGTTTTTAAAAGCAGTTCAGTTAAAATTTATTTAATAGATATTTCGTAATAAAATACAGTATCTATATAAGTTTCCTTTAACTTTGATATCCGACTCGAAGGACCATTTTCCGTTATTCCTATATGGTCGTTTTATTATAAGATAAAATCTTTTAACAAAGAAATAATTTACATATTCCTTTTCCAGTTAAACGTTCAAAGATTGAAAGTGAACGGCAAAATGATAAATGCGCAAAATTTCTTCAAAGCGAACGAATCGAAAGTAACATTGGAATTAACAGCGGAAGAGAAACAATTCGTAGAAGGTGCTCGTGACATATGGAAGGCGATATTGACAATTGACATTGAAAATGACACGGATTTCTTCGCGTCAGGAGCTGGATCTATGGATGTTGTCAGACTTGTTGAAGAAATCAAAGATTTAGCACAAATTGAATTGCAAAATGAAGATATTTATATGAATACGACATTTGAAGAGTTCTCTCAAATCGCAGTTATGAAATCTAGAGGTGGTTCTGGTGCAGCGGATATTGTTTACGATGGTGTTGAAATGGATGTCAATAAAATGAAAATTAAATTCCCAACACAATTATTTATAAATGGTGAGTTTATTGACTCTGATAGTGGCAAGTTTTTGACTATTGTGAACCCGTCAGATGAGTCAGTTATATGCAAGGTTCAGAGCGCCTCAGTTAGTGATGTTGATAAGGCAGTTAAAGCTGCCAAAGTCGCCTTCGAGGAAGGGGAATGGTCTAAGATAAGTGCCAGAGAACGAGGACAGCTGCTCTTCAAGTAAGTATCCAATAATCATTTTTTACAAAAAAAAAGTAGCCTATAACGCCCACGTACATTAGTTACCTTCTAGTCAAAGTCCTGTGAAAATCGGTCTAACCGTTCCTGAGATTACCTGCAGATAGACATGCAGACAAAAATATTAAAAATTGGTTTTTAATTATCAGCTACTCAAATATAAATACGAAATATCATTATTTTTTTCGATATTACATACAGACACTTCAATTTTATTTATATATAATAGTGTAATTTCTTCTGTATACGCGGAAAATTCAGTTTCAATTTTAACTTTATGTACGGTTTCTGAGACGTTAAATAAAATCTACTAATTTCAACCTCCACAGATTAGCTGACTTGATGGAACAGCACAAAGAAGAACTAGCCACCATAGAATCAATCGACTCCGGCGCAGTTTACACTCTAGCTTTGAAGACGCACATCGGCATGTCTATAGACACATGGCGGTACTTCGCGGGCTGGTGCGACAAGATCCAAGGCTCCACAATCCCCGTCAGCCACGCGAGACCCAACAGGAACCTCACCCTCACCAGACGAGAACCCATCGGCGTCTGCGCGCTCATCACACCCTGGAACTATCCCCTCATGATGCTCTCATGGAAGATGGCGGCCTGTCTCGCAGCTGGCAATACTGTCGTTATGAAACCCGCTGCGGTTAGTTCAATTAAGCCTTGTTTAATGTTATGCCTCACTTTAGACCCACCTTTTTCTTATAAGGAAAGGATGGGAAGGGGAAAACCGAGGAGTGGACGCATAGGAAGGGGAAACATAGTCTTTCTGTGCGCCTTCTCTGTCGATTAAAGCGGCAGCGGTCGCTTTGCTATTTTGACGAATTCATTGTTCCTTTGCCGTCTTATAATAAACTAGCTGTTGCCCGCGACTACTTCTATACGGAATTGAAAAAACTTAATAAGTAGCCTATGTGTTCTTCCAGACTATGTTCTACATCCATGCCAAATTTCAGCGAGATCCGTTGAGCCGTCCCCAAGAAATGAGCATTTTTAATATTGATGATGATTGTTTGTCATGTCCCAGGTGTGTCCGCTGACCGCGCTGAAGTTCGCTGAGCTGTGTGCACGCGCCGGCATCCCGCGCGGCGTCGTGAACATCCTGCCGGGCAGCGGCGCGCTCTGCGGACAGGCGCTCGCTGACCATCCCCTGGTCAGGAAGCTCGGCTTCACCGGCAGCACTGAGATAGGTATCTACACTCACGCCTCACACTCACTGGGGTAGACAGACATTACGGATTTGTCCGTTTTTTCTGCATACATAACATAGTGGACACTATAATAGATTTCATCTAAATTTATACAAAGACCTTGCCAGCCGATAATCTCGGCTAGATCTAGGAAGGGGGGCAGGTAGGAAAAAATCTTTGTTTTTATTCCAGAAATAATGATAGCTAGGAAGACTTAGACTTATTTTTGATTGAAATTGAATATAATAATGTGTTGTCAGGTCAGACAATAATGAAGTCGTGCGCTGTGTCCAACATGAAGAAAGTGTCGCTGGAGCTGGGCGGCAAGTCGCCGCTTATTATATTTGAGGATTGCGACCTAGACAAAGCCGTGAGAAATGTAAGTATTTAACTGCGAAGAAGGAACAAAGGTTAAAATCTGAAGTATAACTTTACCTATAAACAAGTCTTAAACTGTTCGAACAATCTAAATGTTATTCTTACATACTATAAATTACCGTATGTTAAGTAAGTTATTAAAGTAATTCCTTAGTGTAGTTTTAGTATAAACCTTCACTACGGATCTCCCATTTGAATCCACACTTAATGGTTAAGGGTACGGATTTCCGATCACGTAGTCGGGGGTTCAAATCTCGCCATTCAACTATTGTAAACCATGCACAAGCATAGAGTTTAGTTGGAATGGTAAGAGAAATATTAATACAAAACTCTGCTAATATTAAAAAAAAAAACTATAGTATATGATTTAACCATGTTCTCAGGGTATGGCGGCAGTGTTCTTCAACAAGGGTGAGAACTGCATAGCAGCAGGCCGGCTGTTCGTAGAGGAGCGCATTCACGACGACTTTGTACGCAGAGTGGTCGCTGAGACAAAGAAGATGGCCATCGGTGACCCTCTGCATCGCGGCACCTCACACGGACCTCAGAACCACAAGGCGCACATGGATAAACTTATTGAAGTTATTACCTTATCTAATATCCATTGATACTTACAACCTAATGTCGTATTTATATTTATAACATACTAGCTGATCCCGTGACTCCGTCCGCGCGGAATAGTTGTTCCACATCTATGCCAAATTTTAGTAAATTCCATCCATCTAAACATTCGCATTTATAATATTAGTATAATTTGAATTGGCGAGGGACGCAGATATCGCAGTTGCTTGTCTCATAATATATATAAAACTTTATTAGACAAAGAAAATGACAGCTACATTGCAAAAAATCTTATAACATTTTCTCATGTTTAGGGGGCGCTAGTGCGCTGTCAAAATTTAGTTCAACTTTGTTCACCGGTTCATTGATTTCACACATAACTAGTGTTAAGAAGAAAATCCGACACTGTGCCGGTGTATCGGCGCAAAACTAGCCTTATTAAAATATCAACGTTTATGTCCCCTCACTTATCATTCTTGACTTGGTAACAAAAGCGCGCTATTCGCTCCAAATGTTTCTAACTCTAGTACCATGTCTGTTCACCCAGTTCTGTGAGCGCGGAGTGAAGGAGGGCGCGACGCTGGTGTACGGCGGAGGACGTGTCGACCGAAAGGGCTTCTACTTCACGCCCACTGTGTTCACAGACGTGCAGGATCATATGTACATCGCTAAAGAGGAATCCTTCGGCCCCATCATGATCATCAGCAAGTTTAGTAGCAAGTTAGTATGCTTAGAGTATTATTTCTGCGTCCTCAAAGGCGGCAAGTAAAATTAACTATTACTAGCAGTCGCCCGCGACTTCGTCAGCGTAGGATTAAAAAAAACAAAAATTATGGTATATTGTACCATACTTTTTGTACCAGCACACATCAGCTACAGTCTAGTGAAAATCCCGTCAAAATTTATCTAGCCGTTTCGGAGATTACCCGTAACAAACTTAACAAAAATTTAAAAAATTGGTACACGAAATAACAAAAAGCAATTTTTAGGGTTCCGTACATATAAAAAAACGGAACCCTTAAAGTATCACTTTGTTTCGTGTATAGATATCCAGATAAATAGGTCTAGACCTTGCTAAAACGACAACATCTGTCTATACTATTCCAGGAACATAGATGACGTGATCCGACGTGCTAACGGCACTGAGTACGGTCTGGCGAGCGGCGTGTTCACTCGTGACGTGTCGCGCGCGCTGGCGGCCGCAGAGCGCGTCGACGCCGGCACTGTCTTCATCAATACATACAACAAGACAGACGTCGCTGCGCCTTTCGGTGGCTTCAAGCAATCCGGCTTCGGCAAGGATCTCGGTAAGTGTAGAATTTACATCTAGCTTCTAGGTAAAGAAATATGACCTAGATTTGCCCTCCTATGTCCCCTTCTCTAGTCTTCAAAGTCAATAATCAGGAATTTTAAATTAAGCGCCATCTATATTTTGCTATCAATAACTAATAGTTCTATACTTTTAAGTCGATATTATAGAAAATTCTAATGAAATGTTCTTATTTTCAGGTCAAGAAGCTCTCAACGAGTACCTAAAGACGAAATGCATCACCATTGAATATTAAATTAAGAACATTTTGTTTTTATATTGAATTATGTTATTTTTTACATGTTGTATATATTATGTATAAAATATTTGGTTATGAATCAATGATGTTTTGTATGACTGAAAAATCTTTAGTAACTTTTTCCACTTGCAACACTGTCGCTTGACTAGACGCTCTGTGGAAATAGATACTAGATTTATTGCATAATAAATATATTTTTTATTACAACACGTTTTTATAAATTGCCTCTTACATAATTCCTTATGTTGTATAAAATACGTATACAAAATTACTAGCGGACCCGACAAACGTTGTCCTGTCTACACGTCTTTAATTTGAATAAATTAATATGAAGTTAATATTTGATGAAAATTGTGAATCTAAACCATTCCCAGATCCCCTTGAACACACACAAAAAATTTCATCAACATCGGTCCAGTCGTTTCAGAGAAGTTCAGTGACATACACACGCACAGAAGAATTATATCTATAAAGATAAATATTGCCTTGAGTATGAAAATAAAACAAGGTTAATCATAAAACTAAATATGCTTTATTTCACATTGTGTCAATAGTCATTGGTCACAAAGAAGTCAGCTCCGACAGCGCGGCTTGTGACAACGCCGCGATATAAAATATATCAAGTCAACAACAATCCCCTCGCCGATACAAATTACATTAAATAATACAAAAAGTGAAATTAATTTAACACGAATCTTTTATAGCCAAAGACAATATCCGATCCTTAAGATCCAAATTGAATGAAACACCGTACAAGAATTATTGGATAGCTTTTTAAAGACATTAATCTGCGATCTCTTTTTGAATCAATCATCAAGAAAACAAGCTCGAATATTATCTTAAGGCGTCAACATGGAAATTAAAAGCACTCACGCGCGTAATCAAAGGTAGGTCAAGGATGTCTGCACGATCCATTTATTCTTTCGCTCCATACACATTCATACATCAACATACAAGCGTAAGTCAAGTCATACTTTCTTAACGCACAATCATACCATTAACTAAACATCCATACATTAAACTCACAACTTATTTATTGGTTAAATATATCAGGTAAATATTGCTCAAAGTAACCGTCAGTTTCCACTGACGGAACACATGTACAAAAACATTTTTCTAAAGGTTAGTAAGGGATACGTTTTTGTATAAATGTTTCAGTGGAAACCCTGAGTGGGTTTACCCTGATTGACATAATTTAAGGCATCACCTGTTACTTTTAACCATTCAAACTGGAAGACTATTGTATATGTATTTCTCTTACAAAGTTTATCTCTTTCATTAAATAATTATCGTAATTATACATCCAGATTTGTTTTTTTTTTTTTGCAAGTGCATTTAAAAATGGACAAATTCCAACGTATTGATTTTGAACAAAAGATTCGTGTTAAATTAGAATATAGTTGAAGCAAATAAATTAATATGTTTTATTACTAAACATATGATTTTATTTCTATAGACAGAAATGTAAGAAGAAAACTATTTATTGAAGTTATAATAAAATTATATTATAACATGCTTATAATGGTACTTTCGTTGGTATTCGCGAGTTCGGGATATTTAAAACTGATTTATATAAAATTCATTTGCTTAGTAATAACAAACAAGTCAATATATTATATAATATATAGGTGACTGATTTATCAGTTATATATCAGTATATAATGTAAATATATAACTACATATTAGATTGTACAAATATATTCCTATGTTACTGGGCAGAGGGGATGAGGGGTTACAAAATCACCAGTAAAATTTAACGTCTAACAACATGTTCTTAAACTCTTATTTATACAAAATTATCATCAATATCACAAATAATAAAATATAGAACTTGGCGTTAGACTAAATAATCCAATAGTAACATTTACAATGTGATTTTAACGAAATATTAACATGAAATATTTTGTGATACCAATTTATCGATCATGTTTCTATGTCAATGTTTCGTCAGTGAGAACTCAAACTCATGGTAAGTATATACAGAATCCCAATTTCTTCAGAGATGTTTCAACACTGACCACGTGTGAAAAAAACGTTACTGTACAAAATAATATAATAAAAAATAAAAACAAATGTAACACTATGATACAAAAGAAAAAAAAAACAGAATTTATACAAAAAAAAAAGAAGTCATCTTCTAAAAGTCCAATTCTGTTTACCATGAGATTTATGTAACAAAAATTGGCATTTTTTATAATTTCGACGTGTGCTTTTGACATAAAAATCAGTTTCTTACTGAATTAAAAAAACAAAATAATTCGGACAAAAAAAAACTAAGCAAAATACAAACTTGGGGTTATGTACAATATTTTTATAATTTTCATAGTTATTAGTGTTTTTTTTTCTCAACAAATAAATTTCATTATAAAAAAGCACCCGTTTTAAGTTCAATGTACACAAAATCTCATGCTAAAATCAGGACTTAGCACACGCCGGGTCTTCAGTTAACCTTAAACCAAACAGCACGCGCCATATAAAATCATATTCAGTCTATATCGGCATAGTTTGGCAAGGGACGATGTTCAAGTATACAATTTGATTACTTTTCCTTTTTACTAAAACTTTCAAATATTCACAATTCGATATCAGCCTTTCATTCGCTATTCATTTCCTAAACCTTTCGTCCATTGAACTAAAACCTTTCATATCCGCCTAATTCAAAAAATACTTTTACTATAAAAACGTTTTCGTTCGTTACAAATTCAATATTGAAATGCTCACTCAAATGTCAAATCGGAGTTAATTTTGATATCGTCGTATCATTCGTCAAAATGAACTTCATACATCTTATGTCATCCTGGTAGTCTGACTAGTCAATAATTCTCCAACAAGATGCAGCTCTATATTGTATGTTTGTTTATATTTACATATATAAATTAGTCGTAAAAATGTTTGAACTATCAAGGAAGCAGTGATAATTTATTTTATCAAGTCTTTGATAAGGATCGGTTGTCAGAGAAGTCTATCACTATGAATGTCATGTATCAAGATAAGTCAGTATAAATAATAATTTCATTAAGATTCTTTTTTAAACTACAACAATTAATTATTGTTGTAGTTTGTAAAAACAAAAATGTAATTTATAGATTTAAATAAGAGATGTTAGTTAATAGCTGAGGATCTGCGTCATGCACATTTCTACAAAATCCGGTTAAAGCGGTCAAGGAACTCTAGAAATGTATTTCGAATAACGAACGACAAATTAGGTGGCGTCAAAAGTTTCCGCAGCAGAGTGCATGACTTATAGCACTTCATTCATTTGAATGATATCGATCTCATTGAATGAATGAAGGAATGACCGAATGAGTCCTTGTGGGGGCGGGGCGGTGGCGGGGGGCGGGGCGGGTCACCGCAGCGCGCGGCACCGCCGGCACACGCGCACGGCGCCGCACTCTCCCCACGGACTCATCTCAGAGCACGAGCCGCAGAATATTCCGCCGCAACGTCTGTAATATACATAAAATGCAATTAATATTTGACACAGTTTTAGAACAAAACAGTTTGATCCTAGAAAAAAAATATACTGATAATCATAATCTTCAAGTAATATTCTTTAAGACAAGTAACTAATAAGTTGTGGGTAATGTAAGCATCTATACCTGCAGTGATGCCTGCGGCGTGCGAGCCAGAAGTGGTTGCGGCAATGCTGGCAGCGCGGCGCGGCGGAGTCCGGCAGCCAGGCTGCACGCGCCTCCTCGCCCACCTCCACCTCGGAGGCGCTGCCGCTGCTGCTGCCGCCCGCGCTGCCCGCACCGCTCCCCGCACTCCCCCCGGCGCTACTGGGCGCGCTGCCGTTGCCGCTCACAGCCATCTGTGTGGGCGAGGGTGCGGAGGGCGAGGCACGTGCGGGCGGCGGGGCACCCAGGGGCGACGCTCGCCGTAACGCCTCGCGTGCCTCTCGAAGCTGCCCGCTTAGTTCTTCTACAACTTTCTGTAATACAACAATATTGTTAAATATATTTCCAAAAACTATCGAATACGACAAATCGAGTAAAAATTTGACTTTTAAAATCGGATTTAAAATTAGACTCGTACGTTAAGTCAGATACAACTAAAAGTTGTGGGTGATTGTATTTGCGATGTCAGTTTACCTTTTGATATAATATGATCTGATGCAGACGATGCTGCAATGGATCTGCGGCGGGTGGCAAGCCATCGGGCGGGTCGTGCGCCGGACGCGCGCCCGCACCGCACACGCACCGCACTCGCGCTGCGGCCCCGCTCGCCTCGCCTGCTCCGCACCAGCACGACTCATTGTCTACACCTACACACAATAAAACATATTATATGATAGAAAATATAATATTTAAATCTAGAGATTATGCTTTGTCAAATGAATACATTGTAGAAAGTTACCGTGTGTGGTGCGCGTGCAGCGGCAGCAGTTGCGGCGCGGGGAAGCAGGGCGGAGCGTGAGCTGGCTGGCGGCACCGCGCGCTGACCCCGAGCCTTCACCTTCGCTCTCTGAGCTCGCACCGCTTGATGATGCACCACCTAAATTACATATCACGCTTCTTTTTATCACGAAGGATAAATAATAAAAAAAATATTTGCAAAGCAAATAAACCAAAATGTTAAAGATTGATGATTCTTTCTAGCATAAAATATCTTTCGCCCGTTTCTTTTTTGAACAAAGCTACTCACCATTCAAATCAACTTGCATGAACTTGGCGGATATATCATTGAGTCCGTTGACGACGCCGTTGGTGAGAGGGCCGTGGTCCGTGACGTCAGCGGTAACGTTGTCGATGACGTCAGTGGTGACGTCCGTGGTGACGTTGTGGTTGACGACGTCGACGTCAGTGCAACGTGTGTCTATGGCAGGGGGCTCGGGCCTGTCGGGGGGTCGGTCTGTGCGTGCGGCGGGGGGTGTGCCCGCGATGTCAAATCCGGTAGACGACTGATTGCTCGACTCTGAGATGGATCGCCACGTTATGCTTATATTTCGCGTGCGTCCACTCTCCCTTGAAGCCTGTAAATAACGAAATTTTAAATGTTACAAGTGTAATTATTTTGACTATCTTTCTCCCTTTGTCTCTCTCTCTACCCGCTACTCACTTCCGGCATGGGCAGGAGGTCAGAATAGGTGTCTGCGAGGAAGACGGCAGGCTCGTCGGGGGTATCGTCGTCCGGCGTGCGCAGGACGCTCTGCGACAGCTCGCCCACTACACCGTTCTGACAATTACAACAGGAAAAATTTAATTAATTAAACAATTCTACCATTTCAGAGATTGTCTTTAGGATTAAGTACTTTTTCTAATGATTTTTTATTAATTCAAATAAATATTGATGCGCCAATAGCCTAATGGTCAAGTGTACGGATATCCAATCACGTGGTCAAGGGTTTTGATTCCATCATTTGAATATGTCATAAACCATATATATCCTGGCACATCTAGGGATTAGTTTGGATTACTACAAGAAACAACATATAAGTAACCATCCATTGCAACATTAGAGACTAGTAAAGAGATGTAAGGGGTACCTGCAGTGGGGGGTGGGGTGCGGGGCGGCGCGAGGGCGGGGGCGGGGAGCTGTCAGTGCTGTCTGTGCAGTCAGTGCCAGTGGCCGCACGCACCAGCTCCCGCTCCAGTGATGATGACGCACTGCCAGACGGCTGGCTGAAGTGCTCCGGGTTTAAACCCTCCACTTCGATCTAAAAGATAACTTTTTAATTACATAATAAGCAATACAAAGACTACGGTTAAAATAGTCGATCGCAACAGAGATTTTAATATCAGAAGTCTGAGTTAGGAAAGAATGAACAAAGAATAATTATAGTAGATATGTCTTTGTGTGTTCTCACCTGACTGGTGGATGGCTGCGGTGAGGGCGTGGCGCGCGGTAGATGTGCGGGGGCGGGGCCGGGGTGCGCGTGCGCCGGCGCCAGCTCGTCCACACAGCTGTCGGTGAGGGCGCGGCTGTCGCGACCAACTAGTGACGATAGCTTCCTGCGAATTTATATATATTATTTAATGACATTCAATTAAATTTAAAAAAAAACTATGACAAGTTGACTCAACGTTTTATTAATAAAAAATGTCTACTCACATAACGTCTGGTGCAATACTCGGGTCGCTGCGCCGCCTTTGGGTGGTATGCTTCTCTCCATCGCTCAATAAGTTATCACAAGATCTTGTTTTCGTCATTAATCCTAGAAACATAGTATAATTGTATATTTAAGTCCTATGTCGTCATAATATTCGCTATCTTTATAAATAAGCGTGGTAAAGCAATCGTACCATTCTGCGGTGGAGGGTCGAGGTGTGGAGGATCGTGTTCTCTTTCTCGCTCGCGCTCACCACACAGCATGCCCCACCAGGGCTGCATGGCGCGCACGCTGCAATCCACCCATAGAACCTGCAATAAAACATATATTTCATGTATCCCTATTAACATCATAATGTATTGCTTGATTGTGAACTTCGTCAGTTTATAAACTGTCAGAAAAGACTTTATATAATACAAGAAGAGTTGTTTGCTAATCTGGTGTTATGTTATGACATCATCATCAAGTGACCTGTTGGTGTTGATGTGGTGAATACAGATGGTTGCGGTATGCGGGCGCGCGCAGCAGATGCCACACGTGCGCAGCGCCATCAGCTCGGCACTCGATGCGCTCGCGCCGCGTGTTGCACAGGAACGTGCCGAACATGCACGAGTGCACGTGCGTCGCCAACTTTATCTGAAAATAATATTTTTGTCATAAAACTTCCAGATTATTCTATGTTTATATCTCATAGTCGTTAAATGGTCACTACGGGTGGCACTTATTTTAGTTTTAAGGAGAAATCTACACTAAGGGACTATTTAACTAATAATTAAATGTGGCAGTAAGTCCGCTACATACCAGGAACACATAAACGTATTGTAACATCGCTAACAAAGTGCGCGAAAGAGATAAAAGATTGGTTATAACTTACAAGATATGCCTCATTGAATTCAAAGCTGCAGGGATACTGCAGCATCATTTGATGAACAACATCTAACCACTGCAGGAAGATGGGCGACCGCTCGTTTGGATCCTCCGCGCCGAACTGGTGTCCGCAGCGATCAGCGAACTTGTGACCGAAGTCTAGCCACTCGCGTTCGATCAGCACGCGGAAACCCTGAACAAGATTGTATACGTTAAATTTATTCTTTGATTACAATTATGATTGAGTCATACAAAAAAAAATTCAGATTAAGATGATGGGAGGGATACATTATATACCCAGTCTTAGTGTATCATACCTCGACCGTGCGGTAGTAGGGGTCTAAAGCTAGCTGTGCGGCTGCAACTATCTGCGGCGTGCGGTCCCAGCCGTCGGAGCAATGCACGAGTACGGGCCTCGCGGCGAGCACGGCGCGTGCCACCACGCCCGCGGCGCGGCACACGCCCGACACGTACTGGGGCCACAGCGTGCGCTCCAGGTTGCTATGCCAACTGCACATACATAACACAATAATTGGCATTTCAAATTTAAGTATTTGTTAATAAAAAAACAAAAAACTAGACAGAATTTCTTAAGTCATTTTGGCTACTGTAGGTCACATACTTAGCCTGATCGTCGGAGTCAGCGACGAGCGCTCGTAGCTGGTGGAAACTGCGGCGCACGTGATGTATGTTGGGCAGGCACATGAACTGGATGTCCGCCGCCGGGTAGTACTGCTGGCACTCGCACCCGCCGCCGCGCGCGCGGTTCGTCACCGCAGACGCGTACGAACGCGCGTCCACTATCAGGAGCTTTAATTGCTGTTATAATACAAAATTAGTTATTATTATAACACCCAAAATCTCAAAATGTTGCTATCTCTGTTTTCTCAAAGAGAATGATAGAGACAATAACAAGTTTCCTATATTATGTTACGTATTTTTTCAGGTAAAAGTACCAGGCATACCTTGTTGGTAGCAGGCGGTTGAGTGCCGCGGTCGGCATTACAAGCTGTGACGTAAGCAGCCAGCAGACGCTCGTCCTCATTGGAGCGCCAGCCGAGCCAGCCCACCTCGGGCTGCGAGGATCGCGCTATCACTGCGCCGTTGCCGCGGTGTCGCCACACCACAGCGGGCATACGACGCATCGCTCTGAACCTAGAAAAAATATATATAAATGATCTATATGACCTTGCAAGTTATTCAAGAAATCCTAAATCCATTTGGGTTCATGCAATTTCATCGCAACATAGTACCAGGAAGACATAGCTATAAAGAAGTATTGTTACCTTGCAACAGAGTCAAGGTCCTCATCCCCAATGGTAGCGGGCACGAGTAGCAGAGGCGGATAGGACGGGCACAACTTGTACTCTGCATTGGCAGCAGTCACACGCCACGCGCCCTTCGTCGTAAAGCCGAGTCTCTCCACCTGATAACAAACGTTAACTCGTAAATATACAAACTCAAAACTCCATTTTCTTTAATACCAAAACATCTTTGATTTCTAATTCCGTAGCTAAAATGCATATAAACATTTCTATCGTCTATGAAGGTTGTTCTAACGCTGTCACGCTTACACGTAAGGTCAAGAAATGCAGGAAACGATTATACCATTTCCTATTTCAATAAAACTTGCATTTATAACATGCATAAACCTTACGTTATGGAAATATAATATTTTATAACAGTTATAACAACATAGTGCGAAAGAGAATTTGTTAGCTAGCTATCTACATATCATGTTTGCCTATTACTAATCATTTGGTAACCGTTTTCTCATTTAAAATCACTATGCAGCAAAACTTTTAAGGAGGCATCGTCAAGGGTTTATATGGTTTTTTTTTTATAACAGAAGGGGGCAAACGAGCAGCAGGAAAAACCGAGGTGTTCAACGACGCCCATGGACATCAGCAATACCAGAGAAACCGCAGATGCGTTGCCGGCCTTTGAGATGGTGATACGCTCGCTTCTTGAAAGACCCTAAGTCGTAGCGGTTACATACACATGATGATGATACATTTAAACCAATAATTACCTGATCTTTGTTTATTATATGGGTAAAGTGCTATCAACTCACCTCAGGTCCAAACCAATGTCTTTGGGGCGCGTGCGAAGCCCTCATAAGCGCCCGATGTACGGAGGCGGGCGGCTGTTCCTTGGCCCATGCTGCGTATGCTGCCGCAAACGTATCTTGCAATGAAGTTAACGGCGCTAAAGCTGTGGTCAGTCGACGCCACCATTCCAAACACTGCTCGCCGGTTGTAAACGTACATCTGGAAATATAATTATATTGTTAAAAGTATTAGGGCGTCATAAAAGCAAAGATATGTAGAGTAGCAGTAAGCTTAGCGAGATGATGAAGCATTTAGTGTCATTTTGAGTTCACAAGTTTATTTTTACTTTTGCTATTAACTTTTTAAATTATTAATGGTTAAAGGGAAACACAATTTGAACGACATTTTGTATATAGGAATACGACACTTTTAGATTGACTGATGACAACTGAACAAACGGTCGTTTTAATTTTTTCCGTGCAGATATTGCAGGATGTTTCAGCCTTGTACCACATAATACTCATAAAATGTCTGTCTTACTAAAGTGGAGTTGTTTGTGATGTTAGGTATGTTCTTTGTCATCATCATTATCATCAGCTCACTATACGTCCCCACCGAGGGGCTCGGAGCCTACCCTAAGTTGAGGGTGATTAGGCCATAGTCAACCACGCTGGCCCAATGATTGACTTCACACATATCTTTGAATTTCTTCTCAGATATGTGCAGGTTGCATCACGATGTTTTCCTTCACCGTAAGAATGTCGGATAAATGTACATATGTAAATCGGAAATCGAAAAACACATTGGTACATGGCGGGATTCGAACCCAGGACCTGCAGATTGCAAGTCAAGTGCTTGACCCCTGAGCCACCGACGCTCTCTGTGCTTTGTAGTATTGATTAATTCAGGTCTTTGTCATGGATAAAACCCAAGTCTTTAAAATGTATAAAGTATACATAAATCAAAGGAGTGTATCAAACACTTATAAGTTGTTTGAACATCACATGTCGCATGCGATGAGTGTTTTTACATTTTGTACATTGAACGTACAAATATTTACACAATGGACATGTCTGTAATACCAATAAACGGTACACGGATGTATACTTTTTATATTAATAATGTTTATTAAAGTTCTTATTAATTTATAATAATTATTTTTATACATTATAAGTTAGGATAATTTGGAGCGAATGACGTGCTTTCGTTACAAAGTCTAGTGTCAGAATGAATAGTGAGGGGACATAAACGTCGACATTTTAGTAAGGCGTTGAGCCATTGAAATTAATATTCAATCTTAACTTTAAAACTAAAATTTTCCCGATCCAAAAATATTAGTAAACATCATATTTATCTGATATTTAAAATAATTTTCCGATCGATCTCTAGATTCGAATATTGTTTTCGGCCAAATACAACTATGAAACTTTCCCGCCAAAATCCAAATACGTCACATTTATTACTTTGGTAATATAAATCAAGATTAATTATTTTTTACTTTTTTTATCTATTTGAATATTGTCCACAATTATCTTTTGCCAGTATTTTTGTATTGAATCCGAAATTAAAGTATTAATTTACAACATCGTTATCGTATTAGCATTGGAATTTTTTTAACACAACTTTCTATCGGCTATCGGATTCCGGCCTCAATTCTCGTCCAATCACGCTGCACAAAAGCTTGTTACCGTACATACTAAATTTAAATTATCAAAATTTTAACATGAAACACTCCGTTGCTATGCAGTAAATTATGATGGAAATTTCCTGACTTATGTTCTAATTTGAGATGTAATCATACGGCACTAAATTCTTTCTATAGCCCAATAACAAACATAGTTGTATTTAAAGAAATAAACTATACCACCAATTAGATAAGCCACCCACGGTTCTACCAATTGATAAGGTACTTATCTCAAGATCCCAGTTTAAATATCTTGTAGATAAAGATTTATGAAATGTGTATATATCAAATCAATATCAAACGAAATACATGTGAAATAAATTTGTTCAGTGCAACGAGACTTCTCGATTAAAAAATAAATAGAAAACATTGATATTCAACAGTGGTAGAGCCCGCTTTAACATCTCCGCACGAATGGTCCCGGCTCGCCCGGTGAAATACCACGACCACACAGAAGACAGGCGTCAAGTGGAAGTAATTCCGCGTTTCGTCTGATGAGTGTGCGTCCCGGAGGCCTAATTTAGTCCTCTTTCCCTTCCCACCCTTTTTCTTATAAGGAAAGGATGGGAAGTGGAGTTTCCTTTCTGTGCATCCTCTCCTCCGTCGATTAAAGGTAGGCAACGCATATGCAATTGCGTATGTCTATGGGCAACGATCACTTCGTTATTTCAGCGATTTCAGGTGGCCGCTCGCTCGTTTGCCACCTTTTAATATTAAAAAAAAAGTATCGGTATATGTAATCATTCAAATAACACAACATAAATGAGTACAGATTTGATTGACGTCTTGTTATGTTGACTACTTAATTAACAAACTAAATATAGATACTTATTAATTGAATTGTAGATTGTAACATGCACGAGACAACATATAATGCAATTATGTTATAAAAATATACCGGACATGTTGCGATAAACATTATTGTGAACAATATTTATTTTGTACATAACATCCAAAGAAGTTTACAGAGATTGTCGCCATGTTTTGGCAAATATGTATTTTGATTTCTTGTTTTTTTTTTCTTAATACTATTAAAAATTTTCTCGAAAAGAAGTATGGCTTCTAAGAAGTGTTTAAAAATACTCCATCTTTTTGTTTTTTTTAAATACTCCATCTCAAAAAACGCATTAAAGGTATTTTTGAATCGTTCACGAAATTACTTTACTGGGAGACTGTTCTGGATTTTCCTTTTAGCCGTTCAAATGTAAATTGACTTTTTGTTCTTAGTTCTAATGTACCAGGGTACAAGAAGTTTATAAAAGTGTTGACTTACTTGATCTGACGTCCATGCTTGCAGAGTATGAGCAGACAGAGCAGGTCCCGGATCTCGAGACCGTCGATTAGCCGCAACGGCACAGAAGCACCGGGTCCGGCACGCCGACGAGGCTGCACGTGCAGACGGTAGTTGGACATGGAGATGGTTCCGCCGTCTGCCACGCGACCCACCCACTGCGGACACACCGCCTCATTTTTATACATTCCTGGTATTTGAAATTACAATGTAAAGTAAGTAATGTATAAAAACGTAAAAACTATTTAAAATATGAAATTCATACAATAAAAAGATTAGGCTGATAAATATATAATAAAATGTTTGTTTTTATAATATTTTATTATTATTAAAACTATTATCGAATTGTTTAAATATCAATAAAGCATCTTGTGAGAATGTTTTCATTATAAATTGGATGTCATACGATGAATCAATTGTCAACATTCGTGAATATTTTAAAAACTTCACCGTGTTGTGTTTTAAATATTTACAAGCGTATTTCAAAACAATATAGTACCGTTGCCAATTCAACAAACTGCATTTTAATAGACGAAAAAAAGCATAACTTTGCCATATTTAGTAACCAAAAGTTTTGAAGTAATCACACTAGTGTTCGTATTTCTATTAGAAATTAACAATATACAAAAGCTAAACAGTAGAGTATTTGGTTATTGCAATCTTATTAATTAAAAAAACTTAATTAGTAGCTAATGTGCTCTTTAAGGCTATGTTCTTCCTGTATGCCAAATTTCAGCGAGATCCATGCAGCCATTCTGAAGATACCTTCTAACAAGCATCTAATCCATCCATACATCCAAACATGCGTATTTATAATATTAGTATTTATAAGTTAGAAGTTATCAGGAGAACAGGATAAGCGTGTAGTAGGGCAATGCAACTGTTCAATAGACGGCTCGTAAGGTCACCGGGTTGAATGCGTATTGGGTTGAACGAACTCTGTACTATTTACTACGCTGTACTATAACCCAATGAATATCAATTTTGCGTAATCAATATTTGTTAACTACTGAAGCGTTTCTTCAAGTTAAATAAGTAAAAGTATATACACCTGTAATTTATAACTTATTAATATTATAAATGTGAATGCTTAGATGGATGGATACATGTTAGCATTAAGGTATCTCCAATACGGCTGAACGGAACATAGTCCAAAGAACTACTAATTAAAAAAATGCTACTAATTAAGTTTTTTTTTAATACCACGCGGACAGTGTTGCGGGCGACAGCTAGTAAGTCATATTAACAAAGTTTATATCTTCTCAGCCATGAGACGCCCACTGATGGGCATAGGCCTCCCCCAAAGATCGCCACGATGACCGGTCTTGTGCAACCCGCATCCAGGACGCTTATATGCTAGCTATTAAAATTACAAAAGTAGGTAGCTTTGGAAACAATTATGTAAATAAAATTTTGCAAATTATTATATAATTGGATCAAATGTTTTTAAACAAATTCAAATTATTAATTATGAATTTGTTAACAATAGCTACAAAATAACGCGTGTAAAATAAGCACAATTTTGTTTAAACACAATATTAATTAATTCTATGTTTATTTAATAACAATTGACAGTTATTTACTAACGTTAATTATTTTAACACTCGTGTTTCCATTTCAACGGTATTACCCCACCTAGTAGTCGAGTATAATCTATATAGTACCTGGATGACCTTTGGGGAGCTTTGCTCGGTATTTTCTTTTTTTAAACAGTGTTTTTTGGAAATTATATTTAAGTAGGAATTACTACTAAAATGATGAATTGTGTTGTTGTTGTGAATGTTTACGTTTAAGTTGATTATCGATAAAACACGAATAAAATGACATTTTCTAAAAATGATTC
>NW_013530970.1:1309116-1322174 GCF_000836235.2 Papilio xuthus | reverse complement strand
CTGTATGCCAAATTTCAGCGAGATCCATGGAGCCATTCTGAAGATACCTTCTTACAAACATCCAATCCATCCATCCATACATCCAAACATGCGAATTTATAATATTAGTATTTATAAGTTAGAAGTTATCAGGAGAACAGGATAAGCGTGTAGTAGGGCAATACAACTGTTCAATAGACGGCTCGTAAGGTCACCGGGTTGAATGCGTATTGGGTTGAACGAACTCTGTACTATTTACTACGCTGTACTATAACCAATGAATATCAATTTTGCGTAATCAATTTTTGTTAACTACTGAAGCGTTTCTACAAGTTAAATAAGGTAAAGTCTATACTTATTATACACCAGTAATTTATAACTTACTAATATTATAAATTTTGAATGTTTAGATGGCTGGATAGATGTTTGTATTAAGGTATCTCCAGTACGGCTGAACTGAACATAGTCCAAAGAACTACTAATTAATAAAATGCTACTAATTAAGTTTTTTTTAATACCACGCGGACAGTGTTACGGGCGACAGCTGGTAAGTCATATTAACAAAGTTTATATCTTTTTCTCAGCCATGAGACGCCCACTGATGGGCATAGGCCTCCCCCAAAGATCGCTACGATGACCGGTCTTGTGCCACCCGCATCCAGGACGCTTATATGCTAGTTATTAAAATTACAAACGTAGGTAGCTTTGGAAACAATTATGTAAATAAAATTTTGCAAATTATAATTGGATCAAATGTTTTTAAACAAATTTAAATATTAATTATGAATTTGTTAACAATAGCTACAAAATAACGCGTGTAAAATAAGCACAATTTTGTTTAAACACAATATTAATTAATTCTATGTTTATTTAATAACAATTGAAAGTTATTTACTATCATCAATTATTTTAACACTTGTGTTTCCATTTCAACGGTGTTACCCCACCTAGTAGTCGTGTTAGTTACACTATTTATAACGATATGGCTGAAAATTGGTGAGGAGGTAGCTTAGAGGCAGGAGACGGACATGGTATACTATTTTTTTTTCGAATTTATGCCTTAAACAGCTGCTTTTTTATTTAACTTACTAATATTATAAATGCGAATGTTTAGATGGATGTGATGTGGATGTACACTAATTAAGTTTTTTTATATATCCTCACGGGCGACAGCTAGTTAATTAATGAAAATGAAAGTGTATCAGTGAGAACACAAGATCAAATTGAAAGTGAAAACAGTTTGCTCGTGTCAGAGTACTATTACAGGGCCAATTTAATATATCACATTTGACATTTACCCCGGGTTTCCGAGTCCTACATCTCTGTATAGAGCATATCATTATCTTTGACAACACAGAGAACAATATATTTAAAACTGAGATTTTAAGACTCAGAAACTCATGGTAAATCTTAATCCAACAATGTAACCTTGTAACGGCGAGCATAAATTATAATATTTTGTATAATTGTTTAAGTTTTTACAAATTTCGATTACATTTTCATTGCAATAATAAGCATCGAACGTCAGTGAATGTTATTAATTTCATAATAACTGAATTCAATTGACATATGTATAAAATCCTTATTGATTAACTCGCCCCACTATGGAGCTAATTAAATTGGCCCTGCTATAGTAATAGGACTACATAAATAGGAGGCACCGGTGTGTACCACGGGAGATCCCGAGATCCCGGAGCTACGCTAGTGGTACTAGTACCACTGGCGTAGCTCCGGGATTATCTAGATAATGCCTCCCCCCAGGAGCAGGGTATCTTTATTGTGATTTCCTCCCTGATAACAAAAAAAAACACCAGTGGTACATAAATGGATTAGAGTGGTCCGTACCTGCACATATTCACCGCATATAGGCGTGAAGCCGGCATCAAGACCGGGCTCGTCATGATGCGCGCGCAGCCTGGGGTACAGGTCCGCGGCGCGCACGCGGTGCGGCGGCGGCTCAGGCTGCGGCGGCGCGCGGTATCGTTCGCGCTCACTCATCTCGCCTGCGGACGGTGAGGACACCTGCAAGCAAACAATACACTCATTATAGTTGCCAAATTTAAAAATAAATGATATTGTACTGCTTTTATTCCGTTAATAAATAAAGTCGAACAAACTAAATTTGCGTCTTTTCCGTACATTTTTATTAGAAAATTATCGAGTGATTCAATCGAATGTAAACGTATTGGAATAGCTTTTAACAACTTTACCAGCAAGTCTGTTGCCATTTTAATCAAGACTAAATCAGGTTTTAACCTTATTTTACATCATTAAAGTGTCTGATATAAGGAAGGTCAAATCAATGGACAAACAACCAATCGATACAAAAACCTGTTTACCACATCTCTGCTTATATTCTTTGAAATGTTTATTTTCTTTATATTTTTAACAAAGCAAATTACAATAATTATGTAAGTAATTTATATTCGGCGGGAAAGTAGGGTAGCTTCAATACAATTGATGTTATCAAAGTTAACTGAACTGTATATTAATTACTTCGTTTAGCATTCTCTTTGTATTTGATAAACTAATGACGTTAAAAAGTTTTGATAGTTTAAAAAACGTATATAACGTGACGCCTCTTTGGTAAAGAAGCACAAAAAATGTTTTTTTTTTGTCGACTATAAGTAATTTAAACACATAATATGATCATTGCGACCAGGGCTGCAGACATCCGTGGAGGAATCCGTGAGTAAACATTCTTGCGGTTGCCGCGCGCAATCAAATGCAGTCACGATGCAAGCAGATTTTCAATACTATGAATACAGAATAAATTATTTTTATAATCCTTTTATCGCGTTTACTTAAACATTGATTTATTTTTAATACTTTAAATGAATTTTTTTTTCATTATTAACGAGACAAAGTCTTATGTAAAATATAATTTAAAAATAACAGCTGGGACTGTTGAAAAAGACCTCAATTTTATCCTCCTATGTGCCGGGAAATATTAAAAAAACAAGTTTATACAAAAATTTGAAATTAATATTTGGTATCTCTTAGAGAATAAGTTTTTATGTATTAGGCGTGCAGCAACATTAAGAGTTACAACACGTGCAAATCGCATGCATCATACGCACATACGTGCACACGATAACAAGCAACTATTACGCATAGTTAAACCACCTGGGAGCAAATCCCAGATACCTATGCAACTAGGAAGTTACACATTGTATGCAATTAATTTAAATCAAATGCAAGAAAAATATTAACAATAAACCTCGTTGCCATGCAGTCATCAAACTAAACGCGAGTAAACAAAACATATTAAGCTTACGTATACAATTTGTACTCGACAAAACTGTATAGTGTTATGTCTGAAAAATGTCTTCATGGCGCCTATTTATAAACTCGAGTCCAGTCGAGCAATAAACCGCGCTTTCCAACCGGTCCATAATTGGCAAAACATTCCAGCGTAATGATGTAACGACGCCAATTCAAACCATTTACATCTACCAGGAGACCAGTCGTCAATGTAATGATGAATTATTAAAATTCTCATGTCACCCATATGGGGTGGTTAGATCTATGTATCATTTTCATTTTTAAATTGCACTTATTACATCTCGCTATCGTTCCGATCGTCGTTATCTACCAGGCATGCATGAAATGCTAAGAGTAATCACCAGTTGTATACGATAATGAACGTACATACATTAGATTAGCTAGCGGTTAGATCGGCATGCTGAGATTAACACAGAACGTATCGCTGTGTTAATTATTACCGGTGGTTTAATTGCGACGATTTGTTTTGTAATTCAAAATAATTTCTTTAAAAATATACATTTAAACTTTACTATTGTAGTAGAAAAAGAATTTCTCAATCTTATCAAAAACATAGCATATCCCATGAGATTCGTAACAATATTTATTTGTTTTAGCTTTTCGTAATTCTATTTAACAATGTTTAAATTAAAAATACCAAGAAAACATAACTATTAAGGAGTTCATTTTCTAACATAGTAGATAAGTAAATCAAATGTGATCGTAGGCGTGCACCCACGCCTCTCAGGTACATTCACCCTCACAGACTAACATTTCGCGCACACCTTAAAAGGTGGCGTAGCTCGAGGCTACGCGAACTTTCTTTGGGAGGTCTCAACATGAATAACTCCCACTCAAAATAAACATAGAAATAATAACTATATTTTGTTATTTATGATCCTCACTTATAAAGTTTAATAACATGAAACAGATGATAAAATAAACTAATCTTACTTCTTACTAATATTATAAATGCTAATGTTTGGATGGATGTTTGTTTGAAAGTATCTCCAGAACGGCTGCATGGATCTCTCTGAAATTTGGCAAAGATATAGAACATAGTATGGAAGAGCACATAGGGTACTAAGTATGTCTTATTTATTCCGCGCGTAGGGAGACGCGGACAAACGCTAGTATGGAATAAATTGAGACAAAATATGAAACTGTAGTTACTACAAAGTAGGCCGAGGCGCCATGTTGTGTCATTTTACCAATTTACATATAATACGCAATGATTTGAATTTATTTAGAGTCTACGTTTGGGTTTACTAAAGGTGGGCATACACTAGACGAGCCGAGCACGAGCGGGGCACGAGCCGAACCAAAATTTGTATAATGTAGACGAAAGAACACGCTTCGAGCACGGCTCGTGGTATGTGGTAGTATTCTGAGAAACACAAAGAAATTTGGCGGTAAAAATACAGCGGAAAACTATGTTTGAGGTGAGTGCCTGTTGTAAGCACACACTTGACACTGCAAGCAGAGCGGCTCGGCTCGGCTCGTCTAACATAGACCGACCTTCATTTAGCTTTTATTACAATGGCCTGGATATTTTATGTCTAAACGTATAACGATGCTATTCGTTGGTTTACATTGTTTAGTACTAAAGTTTGGTTTATTATAATAATTATCCGGGACTGCCTTGGATCGACTATGACTAGAGTATCAGACGAAAACATCTTTTCTATCTTTTTCGTATATTTCTATATCCTTTTCTCTTCTTATTGTGTATTCTATAAATAGACACTTACTTAACTCTTTAAAATGTATGTTATATTACTAATTTTATATTTGCGAAAGTTTAGATAGATGGATAGATTTTTGTTTGAAGATATCTTCGAAACGGCTAAACGGATTTTGATGAAATTTGTTACACATGTAGAACATAGTCTGGAAGGCATAGGCTACATGTTATGTTCTTTTAATTCCGCGCGGACGGAGTCGCGGGCCTCAACTTGTAAAGTCAATAAAACATCAAACAAGCTTCAAACAGATGGAGGGTAAGTCGACTTTTCATCAAACGTTGCGGGTGGGCGATACGTGGGCACAACAATAGCAACGATACTAGCTTGTTAATGTTCCAATTAGTTTATGCTTGATTTAGGACGTAACAAGGGTTTTGACCTGCTTCTATATATTCAAAAATACAAAGGTAATGTTTACGTACATTAAAATATATCTAATAAAGCTTCTTAAGATAAAGCTTCAATTAGGAAATTGTTAAATATATGTTTTTAAGGATTGACAGTCAGATTTAAGACAACGTTATCATTCTTCATAGCAGATTAAAAGAGATATTTAATTGTCGGTTACCACTGCAGATAAAATTAAATGGAAAAATTTGTACACTATGAATTGTTACGATTTTTTTAACCAGGCGCAACTTATCTATATATATATATAAATGAAAGTCGTGTTAGTTACACTATTTATAATTCAAGAACTGCTTTATCGATATGACTGAAAATTGGTGAGGAGGTATCTCACAGCCAGGAGACGGACATGGGATACTATTTATTCATTTTTTTCTCGAATATTTTAACTTACTAATATTATTAATGCGAATGTTTAGATGGATGGATGGATGGGCTGCTACACTAATTAAGTTTTTTTATATATCAACGCGGACGGAGTCGCGGGCGACTGCTAGTTCCTAATAAACTTAATAATATCTACTTCGTATATCGAGTAACCAAATAAAATTGGTTGCCGCTGTATAAATAACTCAATAGGCAACTATACAGTTTACAATCGGCTTCTTAATATTTAACTATGCGGTCCGAGTTCATTCACCGCCCGTCAAGCCGGCGCTATTCGTTAACCATAAAACAGTAGTGTTCTTTGTATTAACACCATCCAAAAGTGATAAAATTCAAAATAATTTCGCCCCAACTGTATTTAACGCCTTTACCAATGGTTTCTGAGACCAAAATCTCTGTATATCATCGCCATCCTTGTCATGTCTGTACCTTTTTAACAAAACGGAGATAATATGTTTTAAACTTGATCTCGGAAACCCACGGTAAGTGTTCGTTTTTATAAATACGTCATCACATATATACCCGGCTGATTCAAGAGATATGTTTCAATGTATGTGAGTTTGTATTTAATTTCCAATCGTTAATTTCATTCCACCTAATGTTGATTGTTTCTAATTTTAGTTTAGCTGTGTTTCCTTTGCTATTTTTCAGAGATCATAAGAGACGACGAAATATTTTTTCAATAGTTTTTTCGGCAAGGGAAACTCCCGGCACGCTTTTTTCCTTTACTTGACATTTTGACTAGGATCGCTGATCGATAAATGTCCCCAGGGCACCACAGGAAAATGTGAACAGTCAGATTACCTCAAAACTGGATTAGATTCTTGGCCATTTTATAAACGACCACCTTAGAATATATATACTTTTACATTATTTACATTTAAAGTGGTCCTAAAGGTAGTCTAGTTTCACCGAGTTGCCAAGTGCACTAAACTCGAACCTATTTTCGAGAGAGCTCTTAGCATAAGGACTCTCTCGGGAACTGTGCTGTTTCCTCTTGGGTCGCTACATTAATTAGCTTTTAAATGGATCGCATGAAACTGCAAATGTAGAAAGATAAATATTTAACTGTACATTTGTTTTTATAACTTTTTTATAACTTAACCGCAAATTAATCGAACCAACAACGTCAAAACGTATAACCCATGAACTTGAATATGGGTTAAGAGTACCAGGAATACATAAGAGGAACGATAAATATCAGATTTTACACTTTGATCATTCACGAATGATTAATGAGATGAATGAGTGTAGGTTTGACAAAAGGCAGTTGCGATGGTGCATCATGTCGACGGACCCGTCCATTGTTGTGTTCGGTCGTTCACATGTCACGCCCTCTAATTCATGTTTGCCTGATACTTATCTGGTACATTTTAAACTCAAGAAATTTTAGAAATTAATTGAACAAATCTTAGTTATTTTATTAGTTAAGTTACCGTTTAAGTTTGTTGAAAACGAAACCAACAAAAAGTCTTCTGAGCAGAATGACATCTTCCGGTGCAGATGTCCTGCGAGGTAGTTTTGTGCACCGGATGTGTTGTGGAACAAGTAATATGACATCTCGGGGCCGCTCGCGATCGCTCCCCACTCTTGTTACGATAACAAGAAGATCGAATGATACATCGCCTCAGCTTTATAACATTCAAAGAAAATCAATCTTTTGTGTTATTAGAGAAACATAATAAATGAGTAATTTACCTTCATTTTTACCAATTGACCTCAGAAGAAGTATTTCAAAACATCATATTTCTGTACTAATCGACGTTTCGTTTTAACGCAACATACTATTGTATAGAGACGGGAGGTGAAACGGCCTTTGCGTTTCGTAAGCGCAAGGACGCACGGCGTTAGTCAATGGCGGAAACTCGGTAGATGCATTGCATAAGCCGCCATCATCTGCCGCTGTTAACGGTATTGAGGTCGACTAGTTATCAATCTTGATATCCTGGTACTGATACTTAGAAGATAGCGTACGGGGATATATTTGACATTTGAAGTAACGATTTTGTTAAAAAATTATTTCCGAAACAGTTTCATACAAACTACGTAAAGAATAATTGAAAGTGACTTGCTTATAAGTATTTAAGTGACTAATGTAAGTTTGAAAACAGTAAAACATAGCCGTAGTAAAACACGCATACCAACATCAACAAAAAGCGTTGAGAGGCAGCGCCATGGCGCGCCGCTGACTCATGGGAAGCCGTCAGACATTGTGTACGGCAATTACTACTGACGCCTCCCCTACCATTTGTAGCAATTTATACGTCATTAGGTGAATAACTCGATTAAAGTAATGCGTGAGATATCTCGCTTAACCGTTGAAGCTGATCTGTCCCTCTTTGTTCACTGATTTATTAGTCTGAATCTTTTTTTATTTCGCAAGCTGTTGACATACTTTCTTTATCTTTATAACTTAACTCTTATTTAGTGAAATAGTTATTTGGAATTCAACAATAAAAATAATAACAAAATTACTCATATTTCACTTATCGATTTAAATAATATTTCGTGTTGAAAAACAAAACACATGATAAAATATGATAAGAAGTGGCTATCAGTAAAACGTTGTTTTACTGTTTGGCAAGAACTGATTTCGAGATCAAGAGCCCGATGTTTCGAAGACAAGATTATCAAACATGATTCATGCAAGGCTACAACATAAAAAAAACTTTGTATAATGGTAATTCCTATCAAATATATTTGCATTTATATTAAGAATGTGGATATCAGTAAATGGTTATCCTTCACCTTTATCTAAACTATTGTAGCGTAAACAAGAAATTAAGCTTGTTATAATTTCTGGTCTCACACACTTGTCAAGAATGCAAAACAGCCCTTTTCCGGCTTCATTATAAACCTTTACTAACAAATACATAACCGGTATAAACTTCCACTTATAAAATCAAGTATTAAACTTGATCAGCCATAAATCTCAAAAATGTCAACATCCGCAATTAAACCGGAAATGTCACCGTAGATTTACAACACCGTGACTGTTTTATCAATACATATTGCCATCCCTATTATTCTTTTCGACAAAAAAGAGACCACGATATATTATTACAAGTCCCTGCATTCTTATAACATAAACAAAAATTTACATTCGAGTTGTATTCGAGAACAATTGGTTGGGTACGTGGTAGTATTGGTGTGAATGGGCAAAGAAGGGCATAGTCGGCATGCGCGTACCTGCGCCTACAAGGCTGGGGCCTTGCGAGACATTCACACATTCGTGTGTCCAAAGAGTGAATGATGCATCGAATGAATTGCATTATTTCGTTACGAGATATAGTTATATTGAACGTGTAACACGACTTCGGCTATTCTCATGAATGGAATTTGTTTTATATGTATGTAATAGGAGAAACAGACAATGTTTAGGACAGATACAATGGGAATGTAACTCGAAACTCGTGATTGTACACTGCTACGTAAAATAACAAAAAACGTTTTTTTTGGAGCTAAACGAGTACGAAAAATCCCACTCTTTGTTATACGATATTCTTGCTAATACCGAAACTGTAAAATAAAATTTAGATCTTTCTCGTTTTTTCGATATTTTTTTTTAAATTACCTGTTTATAATCGGGCGAGGGTGGTCGTGGTGGGTACTTGGAGGCCATGCGTGCCCCCGCGCCACACCCCTGCGCCTGAGTCGGCTCATCCTCAGGATAGTAAAGGTGCACGAAATCCTCCGTGTCAAGGAATGTATTGATCAGCATACTCCGTTACGTAAACTCACAATGTCTAGACTACACACTTTAGCACTAAGTACTAAAAAAACTGCAATACACTATCGGAAGACCGTCTGTACAAACATTTGTATCGTTCCATCTTGGATTAAATATCATATAAATTACTATATCTATATATAATTTTTTAATAAATAAATTATCCACTACACTTGTATAAAAATCACATTTGCACCAGAATTCGATCGCACAGTTATCTGTTAAAAAATATACGTTAGACATTCGTTAGTACACATTGTTTATAAAAGTATGGTTGGAAAATAAATAGAAATATCACAGGCACTATAATAATGATGCTAACCGTACTTATGCAAAACTTAAGCGAGAGTGCATAACCCTTTGTTTTAAATAACACAATCGAAGAGAATATAACCTAAATTTTAACAGTGGTAGAGCCCGCTTTAACATTTTCGCACGAATTGGTCCGGCTCGCCCGGTGAAATACCACGACCATACAGGCGTGAAGTGGAAGCAATTCCGCGTTTCGTCTGATGAGTGTGCGTCCCGGAGGCCTAATTTAGTTCTCTTTCCCTTCACACCCTTTCTTTATAAGGATAGGATGGGAAGTGGAAGTGGACTTTCCGGATGAGGGGATTCATGGAAAGGGAAAATATTTTCTTTCAGTGCATTCTCTCCTCCGTCGATTAAAGGTGGGCGACGCGTATGCGGTTGCGTATGGCTATGGGCAACGATCACTTCGCTATTTCAGCGATTTCAGGTGGCCGCTCGCTCGTTTGCCACCTTATGATACAAAAAAGGGTCAATTGTGTTCCAATCCAGATGATTATGATTTAGGGTCAAAATGTTTTAAATAGCAGCATGGTGCAAAGGAGTAATGAGATGTTTTTTATTATCATTTCAACGTCCTTACTATTCAATCTTATGGCCTTAAGTACGATGCTACAAATACCCATGTATTTAATAAACAACTATTGGAATGAAAACAATACTTAATCATTCATTGATTGGTATGTATATATTGAAAATAATGAGTTATATTCGCACAGCAATGGAATTTAATATTTATCATATTAGTGTCATCCTACGCATATCAAATAAGACATTATGCATCACGGGCCAAAGTCCTCCCAGACTCCACGGTTCGATGAACTGAACTCTCGAATGATCGATGTTCTGACTTTAAGGTACAGACATAAATCAATGAATTGGAAAAATATTCAATTGACATCATAGAACTAAATCTTATATCTTTAAATGAACAATACTTGTATATCTATATATCTCGGAATCGGCTCCAACGATTTTCATAAAATTTAGTATATAGGGGGTTTCGGGGGCGATGAATCGATCTAGCTAGGAATCATTTTTAGAAAATGTCATATTATTCGTGTTGTATCGATAATCAACTTAAACATAAACTTAACTTTTTCTATCGGTAAGATCGAAAAATATTATTCACATTTCATCATTTTAGTAGTAATTCGTACTTAAATATAATTTCCAAAAAACACAATTTAAATCATCATCATCATCAGGTACTATGTAATTTGATGATAGGGAGCAATTAAAAAAATAGGTATTCTCAACCCATCTAAGTTATATTTTTGTATATGTCAGCCAGACGACACCAGGGCGTCATAAATCAGTGTTACTCTAGAATAATTTGTCATTGTTAGACGCCATTACATACCGTTTATTTTGAACTCGTCTAAAATATACCTTAAACTATATGACATGATTATGAAAATGTAGCGTAGGTTTTAAATCCATTTCATCCTATGTTTCACACCCTACTAGTAATAAAAAATACATTTTTTTTATTGTATTACATTTTAAGGTCGCAATAATGACTTTTAAAATAAAATCCAACAGTGAAAAACACGTCTAATATAATTAACGAATTAAATTTTAGCTTATTTGCGCCTAGACTGACTAATTAGGTCGAGCGTGTCTAGCGGCCGGCTTATTCGTATCCAATATCAGCCGTATTAAATGGCGCTCCGGATTTTCATTGGTTTCACACATGACTTCAATTGTTTTATAAAAACTTAAACTACGTCTTATATTATTTCTTAAAGATCTTTGCCTATTAATAATATTTGCGAGGGTGGAAATAAACGCGCACAACAGATGCAGTACGACGGCAGCGGACGCCCGCTCCACTTTCGGTACGATATCAGTGTAAAGAATGCGGCCAACTGCTCCTATGCGATCATGCCGTCCTAGTACTTGTTTTAGAAAAGAATGTTCGATTTTTCAACACAAAACTAAACTTTTAATAATTGTTCTTAGCCCCACGTCATCATCATCAGTCCAACCCCATATGTCCCCACCAAGGGGCTCGGAGCCTACCCTAAGTTAGGGGTGACTACGCCATAGTCAACCACGCTGGCCCAGTGCTGGTTGACTTCACATATCTTTAAATTTCTTCTCAGACATGTGCAGGTGCATCACATGCTTCCTTCACCGTAAGAACGTCGGATAAATGTACATATGTAGATCGTAAATCGAAAACACATGGCGGGATTCGAACCCAAGACCTGCAGATTGCAAGTCAAGTGCTTGACTCCTGAGCCACCGATGCTCTCAGGTAGAGCTCTACATAGATAAAAGAAAACGTATTGACAGCGACATTAAAGAAAACCAATGTGTATACTTGTGAATGTTATCATTCCAAACAAGTAATCATTGTTGAGCATTGACCTGATTGTTATGGAAAAAGTGTAAGTTTTGTAAACAATTGCGACGATACTTCAATACGTCCAATAGTGTGTCAAAAGTGTGTTGAATTATTGTGAAGAACACAAAAGTAAACTATCATAAGTTTACTAAGAGAATTAAAATCAGGAATAGAAAGCATACTAACTGGACTATCTTAGTACTAGTTTAAATCTTACTAATATTATAAATGCGAATGTTTCGACGGATGGAAGTTTGTTTGAAGTTATCTCCGGAACGGCTCAACGGAACTCGCTGAAATTTGGCATATATGTAAGGCATAATCTGGAAAAACACATAGGCTAGACATAGTGCAGACGGAGTCGCGGGCGACAGCTAGTTTCCAAATAAAATAACACCTTCAATAGAAAGACGGGCAGAGTACATATTAAATTACTAGTATCAACGGTTGCCCGTTCACCAACATTCTCAGCTTACGTATGGCCTACAACTTTTTACACATTTCCTAATACATGTCTACGGGATTATCACACTTATGTACACGAGATAAGAGACAATTTCATATGTTTTGTCGTTTGTTCGTTAGTTTGTGTATTTTACTGGAGGTTCGCATTACGTCCGCTTGTAAGTTGACACTTGTATGTGGAAACGGTCGTTGGCGCAAACTCGGGAAAACTATGAAAATGAAAGGTGTTATATTATCTGTCTGAATTAAACAAACCTTCATCTGTATTATATATTTAAACTAGCGGACCTGACAGACGTTGTCCTGTCTACACGTCTTTAATTTGAAAATTCGAATATTATTTAAAATTTGACACTGCGATGGTAGCGCCGTCTGTCGGATCCAATGTAAAACATTCCAAAATCAACAACTACTAATA
>NW_013530970.1:1221521-1308999 GCF_000836235.2 Papilio xuthus | reverse complement strand
GTGACATACACACTCACAGAAGAATTATATATATAAAGATTAGATTTATAGATTGCTAGACCTAATATCCGGGTGTTATTCTAGAAACAAATCGACACAAAACAAAAGCATGAGGAAATATCACTTAGAAGTATAAAAAGGCGACAGATTGATATTTAATTGCTCAGTTTGTCTGCGAAGGCGTTGACATTAGTATAATTAATTGCAAAATATGTAGAAAATTTATTACTAATAAAGTTTTCTATATTCTAATAAATACCACGATTATTATACCTTCTATGTGTTGTATTTCCCACTAATAAATGATTAATTTGATGCTTTAATAAATCTTAACACGTTAGCTGCCATGTCGGACTGTATGTCCGAGAAGCTAATGTTTCAATCAGGCCGTGTCGGACTATGTGTCCGACAAACCATACTACCATTCATATGTAAATAATAAGTATATGAGCAATGTAAATAAGGTATTACTATATTTTTAGGTGTTTTCAATTGGTTTTTCGAAAAATCATTCTCGCAGCTAACGTGTTAATAATACTATAAATACGAAAGTTTACATGGATGGATATTTGTTACACGCTATCTCCAGAACGGCTCAGCCGATCTTGATGATATTTGGTACAGATGTGGAACATAGTCAGAAAGAAGACATAGGCTACTTAATTAGTTTTTAATTCCGTGCTGACGAGACGCAAGCAATGGTTAGTCTAAAAAGAAACTGGTTGTTTTAGCAGGAATTTCAAACAAAAACCCTTCTTTTTAACAGACTTCAAAAAGGAGGAGGTTCTCAATTCGTCTGTATGATTATTTTTGTTCGTCAATAACTCCGGCCCTAGTGGTCCGATTTTTATAATTCTTTGTTAAAGGTCATAGTACTAACATATGGCTAAGTGGCGTATGGTTGATTGCCAATGCACTTCATGTTCAATACATACGTTAGGTGATATCATCGAAATTGAACCTTGGCCTGCTTGTACACGTGCCATTATCCAGTCACCAAACATCAACAACATACAATATTTTTTTCTAAATTCATTTCTAATAATAGAGATAAAAAAACTGTGATTAATATCAAAGTTACATATTCCGACTTATATGACCCGGTGAGAGGCGCTATCTCTTTAAGGTACGCGTACATTGGACAACACCTGATGCACCGCACGCACGGATTAAAAGGATTTGTCTTTCTGTGACTGGACGCAGCGCTATGTGAACTCATACAAAGGAAACTAAAATCAGCGCGAGAGGTGCGTCTGGCGTGGTCCAATGGACACGTACCTTTATAATTTTGTCAGTCTTTATTGTTAACGTCACTGATGCTCACCGGGTCAAGTTATTATTTCGGTCTATATTTACATTTTCATGTCACGTAAATTTAAATATTTAAACCATTTGCATTGAATAGACAGATTGATGAGTTGGAACGATATTAAAATTGAATTAATTATTTATTACCATCTTAAAGTAATGTTTTTATTGCTCTGTTATATTAATATTAGTTGCATTACGTTATGTTAGTATTTAATTAACTTATAAACAATTATATAAGGTTCATTGTATTAATAAAAGTTCATTGGCTTTAACGATTAAACTATGAAATGTCACATGTTTGACTAAAGATCTAACCTAACAGAAATAAGCATTTATAATTTTTAATATTTTTTGGTGGCAAACGAGCAAGCGGCCAGCTGGATTCGACGAAATAACGAAGCGACTACTACCAATAGACATCAACAATTGTTTCCTTACACCTTTGAAATTCTCTTTCCCTTCTTGTCCTTTCTTATAACAAATGGTGGGTAAGGAAAATATGACTAAAATTACGCCAAAAAATTGTCCAAAATATTGAGAAATAATTAGTCAAAAATATTAATAGAAATTTAGACGATTTTAATAAGTAGCGATAAAAATTTCTTCGTATCAAAGTAAAAAGTTGCGTAGGATGTTCTATTCACGTAAATGATACGCCCACTGATAGTAAAAAATGGCGCCAACTATTTATATTTATCTAAAGTATATAACATATAGCATTGAAAAGAAATAAATATATCGATGAGAGAAAATGCGCTTTTGGTATTTCATTTTAAAACTCAGGGTCATCAGAGTTTACTAAAAAACAGATATAATTAGTATTTCATCAAGAAAAAAAAACTTTATTTGCAAACAATAGACTAAGTTTTTTTTTTACAAATCACGGCAGAAGTCGCTAAACTTATAAAGCGAATTAGCAAGAGGACACCTGAATTTATCGCAGTGGGGAAACGATCGCTGCCCATAGTCATCCGATATTAAAGATGCGTCGCCCACCGCTAATCAACAAAGGGACGCACAGAAAGATATTTCCCGTGTCCTTCTACACATGTGTTCTCTTTGATGACAGAATCACAGTAACGACAATGACTCACAAGAGTTGTAAAACTACATAACCTAAACAGATCACACAACTAAATTCGGGGATAATAAAAATGTGATTCAAATTAGTAAAGGATCCAAAAGAATGACGTCATCTAAAGAATCCCTTTGTCCTTAAACAATTAACATTCTCCGACAATCAGCGATGTTAAAGGCAATGACATGATTTATAACTATTTGCGTGACCATAAACGAGCCATTGGACGTAATTATATTCAATTTATGATAATGCGCTTTTTATTAAAGATGAATCTTTGGAATTGGGACGATGAGATGACTGCTTAACATTAAAAATATTTTGTACTCGCTTTGTCTTATTATTGGAAGAGTACTAAACAGTTTTAGAATTCTTTAACTCTTGGAGATCTTCAACATAAAAGGAACACTGGAAATAGTTCAAATGTTCTACCTTTTTATACGGATCGTCAGTAGCATGAAAATCTTTAAACATTTGCAGCGAAATACTGATTTGTAACTTTAGTTAAATTATTTTGATATAATTTCAAACGAACAGAATATTTTCTATCTGCCTCACGAGGTGTTCCGTTTTTGCCCTCATTTTTATAATGGAAATTAAGCAGAAATCTTCTAAACGTGTACACCACTTCTGATACGAGAGTAAGTTGGGAATATAAGATAAAGTGATTGGACCAGTGCTTGTGGGACAAGGTCAACTAACTAACAAGCCAATGTGATCCGCCTTTACTGAAAGCACATTAACTCCAAATGTAACAACATTCGCGACATGAAATGTAACATAAGCTCATGCAAATGTTACAAAACAAGGAAAATGTTACAAGAGAACAAATACGATGTAACACATAAGGGTATCATAAAATTGAATAAGCATGGAGAGTTGCATTCGATGCAGCTAGTACGAGTGTATAGGTAATGTTTGTGTTGGCGGCGTGGCGGCGTGGCGGCAGCTCGGCGTCGTGAAAGCCAGCCAATGGCGCGGCACCACATCGCCATAGCGGTCGTAGTCATGTGAGCGCCGGGCGCCATACGACGACCATGACCTTCACACATGCATGCATTCCTAGTACACTCGATGCAATGCTCATTTGAAACTTACCATAGCTAATTTTTTACAAATTAAAAACTATTTAACTTAATAATAAAGTCCCAATTTATAGGATAAGTTTTTTTATTTCAGTTTGCTTTTTAATACTAAAAAGTTTTAGTTTATTTCAATTAAAAATATTATATTTAGACGCTTGCGTATTCCAATGAATAAATAATTTTATGAATCCAAAAATAGTTGTGCCATTTTACAGAGTCGACCTCGCACGGTCAAATAAATTGGCAAGACTTTTTTTTTATCAAGACATAATTTAACGTCTGGAATATATTTAAGAGTGGTTTTATAGTCACTTAGGGATACGCTGAGTGTAGATTTATTGTAAACTGACTGGAGATGAATAAAATACTTATTTTACTAGTATTAAAATAAAATTCAAATTAAGTAATTTAGTATTTATGCCGCGGAAATGTCTCGACATTTCAACGGAAGTCTACTAGCTATTATTTCATTTATTTATTTTCACATAATTAAATCCTACGTAATAATTTTATGATCAAATCTAGCATTTAATAATAGTTTAACGTTTCCTAGGTATTCTTGTGACTGAGTTATAAAATGGCATATTATTTTTACCGTCTTCCTTTTTACAAACTTTTAAAAATCTTTTAAATATTTTTGTAAACAAACGACGTTTTGGTTAATTTTTGTCCAAATTTAATTATGAAAAATTACATATGCGTTTGAGTTGTATTTTAAGCCGACTTCAAAAAGGAGGTTTTGGTCTAGGTCTACCTTAAACGTAAAAAGGTCTAAGACATCAGGCAGACACCGAAATAACAATTATTGTAAAGTGTAGACACATTTCAAGAAAGAAGAGAAATTTATTTCTTTCGTGGGTGTTTGTTCATAACATTATTTTGTTACTTTTTAGTGCATTTTGTTTAAGAGTTTTTTTTGTTTTAGTATGTTTTTTATAACTTTATTTTCAATCAATTGCTTTATTACACGTACAAGATATTAATTTAATTAAGGATTTTTGCTAGTGAAAGTAAACTTGGCAAGGATATACCTCAAATGCCGCCAAGTCAACCGGTGTATCACGCGAAAGGTGCACCGGACACTATTGCCAAGTACATACACACAGTGATAATAATAAATGAAACTATAAATAGATTTTTTATTAAACTAGCTGTCGCCCGCGACACCGTCCGCGCGGAATAAAAATAATGAATAAGTAGCCTATATGTTCTTCCATACTACATTCAACAACTGTGTCAAATTTCGTTAAAATCCGTTCAGCCGTTCCGGAGATACCTTCTACAAACATCCATCTAAACATTTATAATATTAGTAATTATATTAATCATATCTAGAAAGTGATATTATCTTTATAGGTAAAGTGAAAACAAACATAACAAGATATGCGATTCTTTATCTCGTTCCAATTAAATTTTTAAATTATGCAACGGACCAACAAATTCAAAACAAGGCGTGCACTACGATATTATATTTGGAGCCTACCCAAAGTGTCACTAGGCCATAGACAATCACGCTGGCCTAATACCGGTTGACTTTAAACATATCTTAGAATTTCTTCGCAGATGTGTTGGCAGCACGAATTTTTTTTCACCATAAGAGCGTCGTATATATTAAAAACCATATTGAGGAAAAGTGTTTTACAGAAAATATCCAGGAACAACAATTGAAATGAAACTCTACGTAATTTGCCAGACGTAGCACGTGGTAGAGTCGTATTTGAGTTGGTACAAGTAATGATTTTCTTAGACTCAGCTGTGCCTCGTAGACCTGCGCATTGGAGGCCGCCGCCACGTGGCCTGTGCCGCACCTAACATAACCTTAAAATACTAAACGTACGACTTTACTCAACCAATTATAAATATGGAGTATCATTAACGATAATCTATAGAGTTATATCTAAGTGATATTTACGTAACAACCTTTAATTTCTGAAACCAAAATCCTTGTTCTAAACATATCGTTAACTGTTTTGTCAAAAATGACGATATGTCTTATACAGAAATTTTGGTGTCAAAAATCAACAGTTAATCAATATTAAAACCTATTTACAAACAGCCATAATTTTATTAAAAAAAAATGAAAAAGGAACTCAAGGCCAACCCTTCTTTTGATTAACATTCATTTCGTCGTAATTTTAAAATTGCGCACTTTCTCATAGAAATGTACGTACGTAGTAAATCCATACAATACATAGGTATACCTACAGGCATGCGCAGAGCACAGGATTCTGCCACGTGGCGAACTCCCGTTGCATAACTTTTGCTTAATGCGACACCGACAAAATCCTGTTAGAAAACCGGGAGCGTTAAGTCGCAAAAAATCTTTACTACTTAGGGATTTTGTCCGAGTTAACCGTACTTAACTATTTGTAGATCGTCCATTAAACACAAACGAGGCTCGAAAGGGGGTGAAGGGCTCCAAAAAACTGCCACCTACCACTGACCACTACACTGACCGTCGGTTTCTTAAACCAAAAGAACTAATGACGATATGATTTATAGAGATTTTGTCTCCTGAAAGCAACGGCAAGTAAATCAGCTACTTAGTAACCATTATCTAAGTTTGTGTGCCAGTTAACTTGTAAAAGTAATTCTAGATGTTAAGTAGTTAATTCAATACAACAATAAATGCAATCGGAAGAATTTGGAATTCTTCAAGTTATCTTAATGTAAACATTACGTCGCCATGTTTTTTTTTTATTGAACGATAAGGATCTAAAGGTCACGTGGATATTTGTTTGTTTTTGAAATTATCTCTGTTTCTTAGCTTTAGTTTTTTTTGATCTCTACAAGTTGTTTATTGATGTTTTTTAATTGGCTATATTATAGTTATTCTTAACCTAAACAAGATTAATTATTAAAAAGGTTATCGGCAAAACCTGTTATATCCGACAACTTTCTGATAAGTAAGTACCAGGAAGTTAGGAATGAGAATGTATGTAATGCAACCACGCCTGCGGAGCCCTTCGTGCCAATACGAATGTAAGGTTTCTATAACCTCTACAAATTGCATTTTGACGCGAATATATTTTGTTTACCCTAAACCTTTCCATGCTATTGAAAGGTTTCTATATCACTTGAAGATATTTTATTAGCGGTAAGTCATTTAATTTAGCAGGAATTCTTACTGGAATTTATAAGAAAAAATATTCATTGAACATGTCCGAATGATTAGCCAATGTTTTGTTAGAGTCAGTGAGCGACCTCGAACGAAATCGTACTTTGAACAAAGCGTTTACGTATTGAATAATTAAGACAAATATAAATAACTATAAGTTAAAACTTCAATGAAATACGATGTGAGTCAAATTGTTTTCATTAAGTATTTGATTCTAAATTGTTCCAGAAGAATGAGTCGAGAGAAGCTATTGTCGTAAAGGACATAATGTTATAAACATATTGGAACAGTTAAATGGCAATGGCAATGTGAAATGTAATTGAACGCTGCGACGACCGACGACGCAGCGGAAAGCCCGCCATAACGTAACGTGGACGCCACGAGTACGCCATGCCGCGGCACAAATGCCCACTGCACCAAACTCGTCGCAAACTTAAATATTTCTTGAGAACTAGTAAAAAAATGCACTCTCGCTTTACTTATAGCACAGATGGTTCTATTATGTGACGTAATATCCTATAGCAGCATATTATTACAGTGCCATGTGCCGAACACGTCGGTGCGCCGCGCTTAGCCATACTAGAAATTCCAATGCGGACCTTATAAATGTTATAGTTTCCAGAATCACTTTACAATATAATCCATTTATACTTGTCAAAGACTTCGCAAAACCACAAATACGTAAACTGAACGATGACGAGAGCGCGGGTGTGATGTATATCCATATTATGTTAGAGAAGCGGCTGTGTCGCATTGAATATGCGACGGACGCGCGCGGCAGCTGCGAGGCAACTGGAGGCGGCGGTGTGGTGCGGAGAGAGGCACGGGGGGCCGGCGGCGACGCGTCGTGGTGCGGGGCAGGGGTCGGGGGCGCCGGCGGCGTCTGAACCGCGCGTCTCTACCGAGCAAGCACGGCGAGCCGCCTTGAATTGTGCAACGTAAGCACGCGCGTGCGTACTCGCAGCGCCTCATGCGCTCGCAAAAAACCCCAAGCGATTCACCCGCACATTTATAACGCCAGAAAGTACCCCAACCAGAACTTGTTCTACGCCGCGCCAATGTTTTGTTCGATTGCAATTATCTGCAGGCGGCCGGCGCACGGGCTGATTCGTCGAGGTTAGGTAATTTCGGCTTATTTTTGTGGCGCGAAGGCTATTCATGTTTTTATCGCGGCACTGATTGGCTTCGCATTCTCTTGTGCAGTTGAATGATTTGCAAAAACAGCGGCGCGCTCCGATGTGTTTCATTGTTCGGTTGGGTTTTTTCGTAACATGTAGCCGAGCCGTTTAGCTACAATTTTATACACAAACAGGTTTGTTTAAAGAACTTTAGAATACTAAATAACTTAAATTAAATACAGAGAACAAATTAGAATATAAAAACAATAAACAAAAACAAACACTGAGAAACTTTAAGAAGATTCAAGAGTACGTTATCAAAACAGACCGCGATAAATTATGGTTTGCTGATAGAAAAGTGCTGGCAAATGATAACCTTTATTTTCCATTAGTAACAAAATATAAAGTTGTGGTTTGCATTACATAAACGATATGAAGGTTGTTCACGACGCATATAAAACACGTGACAAATGCAGTCTCTATGGTGACGAGTATTATTTTAATATATTTATTGATAAGAATTTTATTACCTTATAATATAAAATAACTAGAAATATTTCTATTTTCTGTTGCTAGCCTTATTTAAATAATAAAATTAAATTTACTTTTATTCGTAACAATTTTACTCTATTTTATAATAATAACCTGAATTAATAAAATAATGATATTAAATTATTCTTATAATCCTCTTTTATCGAAATCTATATATATAAAAGAAAGTCGTGTTAGTTACACTATTTATAACTCAAGAACGGCTTTACCGATATGCCTGAAAATTGGTGAGGATGTAGCTTAGAGCCAGGAGACGGACGTAGGATACTATTTATTAATTTTTTTTTAATTTTTAGTTTTTTTAAATATCCACGCGGACGGAGTCGAGGGCAACAGCTAGTAAATTTATATTTATTCAAAGTTTTCATTACTATTCCATTCAAAGCATGCATGGTTCGGAATGTAACTTCACATAGAAAGTAAAGCCCTTTCTAAGTAAGATTGCACATCTCTACAAACAAACAAATCTCTCCGTTTTACTCATAGAAAGCTTTGTTACCATGTAACTCAGAAAGTCACCAATTGCGTATTGGTTACTTGGTTTTTTTTAAATCGCGGTTATATACACGGGGTACAGCTAGTCAGGAATGGATTAAAGAAAAACCTTATTACGTACGGTATGCGGCGATACACAAGTTATATCGAATAACATTAGACCACACACTTGCAACACATCCTGGAGCATGATTAAGAGAAAATCACTAATGTATAGTACTATACAAACTTTATAAACGCTCGAAATACTACGAACACAATTTTAGAAGTCATGTTATTTCTATCGTTACGTCGTTCATCCTTTATTAAATGTGATGGGCACCCTAAGTTGATAAAATCATATACTTAATCAATGAGTAAAAGAAAATAAATTAAAGCTTATGGTTTAATTGATGAAAAAACTGTTAACAACTTTATAATCACGGCAACCTTCAATATATCTCTGGTATCATTGATCTCTGATTGCGTAGATAACTACAGGTCCACTATAAAGTTTGCATCATCTTTTTTTTATAACAGAAGGGGGCAAACGAGCAGCGGGAACACCGAGGTGTTCAACGACGCCCATGGACATCAGCAATACCAGAGGAACCGCAGATGCGTTGCCGGCCTTTGAGATGGTGATACGATCGCTTCTTGAAGGACCCTAAGTCGTAGCGGTATTAAAAATATTTAATCTCACAAAAAGTATAGATCTATCTTACTAATATGATAAATGCGAATGTTTAAACGGCTGGATGGATGGATGTTTGTTTGAAGGTATCTCCGGAAAAGATCTCGCTGAAATTTAACATGAGAACAAAGTCTAGAAAAACACATAGGTTACTTATTAACTTTTTTCTTGATTTCGCGCCGACAGAGCCGCAGGCGAAAGGTAGTGTAGAAAATATAACGTCGTCGTTGAAAATATTTGATCGGGAATCGGTATCACGAGAAATTCCATTAAAACTTTACCTTAGATGAAACACTTCAAAGTTTGCAATCGTTTGAATTCCTTTTACTTTGGAACAATATAATTTTAGATTAAAGATTTTATTATTGTCCTTGCAAAATATGCAAGTTCATCAGACATTGCATTTAAAGAGGCTTAAATAAACAGATCTTATTTAAAGCGCATTGTGCAGAAACTTTATTGTATGACGCATTTGTCTTTGGTCGTAAGACAAATTTGTATACAAAGGTAATAGACAATGCGATATGTTTTAATATTGGAAACTAAACTTCATGACATATGCACCATGTGATCCGTAACACTTATTTACTTTTTTTTATATCATAAGGTGGCAAAAGCGAGCGGCTACCTGAAACCGCTGAAACAGCGAAGTGACCGTTGCCCATAGACATACGTAATTGCATATGCGTTGCCTACCTTTAATCGACGGAGGAGAGGATGCACAGAAAGAAAATATTATCCCTTTCCATGCATCCTCCCATCCGGAAAGTCCACTTCCACTTCCCATCTTTTTCTTATAAGAAAAAGGGTAGAAAGGGATAAAGGACTAAACTAGGCCGCCGGGACGAACACTCATCAGACGAAACGAGGAATTGCTTCCACTTGTCGCCTGTCTTCTGTGTGGTCGTGGTATTTCACCGGGCGAGCCGGGCCAATTTGTGCGGAGATGTTAAAACGGGCTCTGCCATTGTTAAAATTAACTTATGTTACTATTAAAAATGTTATTTACTTATGTTCACTCAAACCGAATACCAAAAACGTAAAAAAAAACATGACAAAAATGTTTTGTAATTTTTTTTTCTAACGGACAATAAAATGCCGTTACCTACGAGAGAGTTCTCTTTAACTACATAAATATATCCTTTGAACTGTTGATTATTTATTGCCGTTTTATTGACCAATATTAAATCTACTTATCAAACCTAAATTTATCTAGAAAAACCTTTTATTGTTTTTTTGGAGCTATACATAAATTCAATATGTTGCATGAATTTCATTCCCGGGTGGAATGTAAATTGTGGAAACGAGTGCATCAAAAACGAACGAGGCCGGTTTAAAAATACAACAGACGTGGAAGTGGCTTAATCGCATGACTAACACGTGTTGGAGGCTAATTGGAGGTCACTGCATTCGGCAGATCCTCAACACTTCCGTAAACAACCTGCAGTAATGTTGAGAAAAGAATTTCGTATGCAAACTATGACCCGACAATAACCGTGACTCCGATGTTGTAAATGTTTGGTCAAAGAATTTTTAAGGAAAAGTTTCATGTTTTCCTGGTACAAGATTTACGATATAAAACATAGATAGATAGATATTTAAATATAAACTAATTACTCAATAACATTATTTCGTGGATGTTTAACATTTCGTTACATGAGAGAGAAAGAAGATACGCAGTAAGAGAAAGAGAGGGAAACATTGCAAATATATATATGCAAAAATCTATTGCTGTCAATTAGTTTCGCCAAAAGTCGAAAACGAATTTATCTTATCTTGGTTTTGAAATGTTCGTGGACGTCTAGGGAAGGTTTAAAAGGTGAGAAAAATTCGAATAATTGGTGGGAACGAATTAAGCTTTTTTTCATTCCACGCGGACGGAGTCGCGGGCGACAGCTAGTGAATCAAAAATTACACCTATCTTGAAATACTCTAGATACGTTATTACTAGAAAAATTCTCTATAACAATTATTCTCTAGTAATGTTTAATATAATGACTCTATCGTGTTGCATATTTGAAATTTTCTCTTGATTAATCAGCGAGTAGAGTCCATTCACTTTCCGAGTTTCCCACACAGCGCGGCCAACGTACTTGTCTAGTTGTTCTAAAATTGACAAAATTAACTTTACAGTCAAGAAAACGGAAAGTAAATAAATCTAACATGTGTGTGTAAGACGTTAAATGTGCAGAATATTTTTCTGACTGTATCACTATTGTTGTTTTCTTGTTCTCAGTCACACGAAAGTTAACAAAGCCATTGTTTGAACGAGACGAGTCGAAAATAATATTTTACACCTCATAAAATTTTATTCGGGTTTATTTAACTTGGCGTGGCTTATATTAAGCGAGAAACTCGTACTAATGTTAGGCTTTAATATTCAGGATTTTTAATTAAAAGGTCAATACTCATTGCGTGATACACGAACTTAGTGATAATTTTATTAATTACCGAAGCTTATTTCTTTCTATAGCTTTATTTAAGTAATATTAAGGAAATATTTACAAAAAAACTACAAACACGTCAATCACACAATTGATTATGTATTTGATATACCTCCAAATACATAATCAATTGTGTGATTGACGTGTTAGTAGTTTCCTAAAAAAAAATAACAACATAATTAAAGCAAAGACATTAATCTTCACGCTATAAAAACATAATATGAAACAAGACACCTGAAAAAAAAACTTTTGAATTCCAAACGAGTTCGAGAAGAAATGTTTTAAATACGCGCGACGGGTCACGTAGGCGCGGTTATTTTTCTAGTACAAGGGCGGGCCACATAGAAATGTTTTGGTAGAGACGAGATGACGAACTAAAAACCCATCGGCTTGTTGAATAACAGGAAACAATAGCATCAGTTGAGTAATCGTTTTACATTGGGGTTTTGTAGTCAGTACCTACTAGAGGAAAGATGTGCGAAGGTAAGATATATTTTTACAAGACGGCTTTAAATGCATATTTAAGTTATAAAAAATAAAAGAGCGACTGAATGAATGCAATAATCACTCTCATCCCATAAAAGTTACAATATAAAGGGTGTTCTATTTTCACTGCGAGCTTTCTAACATAAATTACAAGTGATTGATTACATTGAACAAATTAAAGTTACGCGTCTATTTGGAATGCGAAGCTTCAACCATTTAAAGTATATTGACCTGTAACGTTCAACGAAATGTAACATAAGAGATATTAAAAAGAGTCTGGAATATTTATTATATTATTTTTATTTATATAAATAACTAACTTACTAAAGTAAATAATTTATTCATTATGAAAGTGCATTGGTAGAGTCCGCAGTAGTTGCATTAATTGACCATTCGATCAGTGCAGTACCACAATGTACCAGGCAAACATGAAGTGGGAGTAATTCCAAATTTTGTCTGTTGTGCCCAAATTCATTTTACCTTCTCTCATACTAACTCAATAATAAGTATTATGCGACGTAATGAAGACTATTGTTATAAAAAATATGATGTCCAATTCAGGAAACTGAGATATAATTTGCGGAAGTGGCTTTTGTATTTATTTTTGTGTTATCACTCCGTAATTAGCACTCAGGTGAGGACAAACGTTATCAAGACTTCTGATCCTATAAGCAATGACCTCCATTGCGGTTGTGAATTAAAGAATTTTTTTTCCAAATTGTTAAAAATTACAGAATTATAAAAAATACATATTTACATTTTTAAAATGACAATAATATTTCTATATAATCACTTTTTCTATTTGTTGGTAATTTTTTATTTGTGGTGATAAAAACTATGACGTAAATAACTGACTTTAAACGATTTAAATGCAACATATACGAATAAAAAACTTAATTGGTTTAAATAATAAAGAATTATAAACAATCTATTTGACGTGACTAGGCATTCATGAGCACTAGAGTAGGCAGAACTTTGGTAACCCTGCACGCGGCTTGTTAGCCGGACAAAATGGCGGCGTGACCTTGAACCATGGGGATGCCGCGTCCCGTCTAGCCGAGACATTATCGATTGCAATTACCGAGGGTTTCCATTGCCGAAACACAGGTATAAAACATTACGTTATCTCTGTTTTCATCAATGAGAATGAGAGGGATGGCGATATGTTTTTATAGAAGTGTTTTAAGTGAACCATCGTTTTCACTCTTAACTCTTAGTTTTGGATGTAAATATTAGCCGATGTTCTCCTGTAGATATGCTGATAGAAGAATAATAAACAAATAGTTTTTTTTTAGTATCGATTGCCTAAATTTTTACGAGTCATTTAATTTGGTTTTTTTTTAATTTCTTCGCAATTTAATTTGGTGCTTTCATTTTCTGCCTACGATGCTAATTTATAAAACTTATTCTTTGTTTGATTAACAAATTGTGAACTTGAAACAACCTTAAAAACGTGTTCTGAGACAAATAAACATACATTTCACCAAAGTTACATGACATTACGATTAGGAATTAATTTTATTGGTAAGAAAAATAACAAACCCTTTTTATAGACGTACGCTCTCACAATCTGGAAGCGGCAAAGATTTTGTAATTACCTGAAACAAGAAAAAAAAACGGTTATAATCTTTGATCTTAAGTTAATGACCATCGATTAACTTTAATTATACATAAGCCATGACATCCAAACAAAAAAAAATTTAAAAAGAAACCTATCCTCTAAAGACCAAAATAACCGTTAATTTGCAAAATTATTGCTAAAACGACCTCTCCAAAATACCCTGTAAATGAGTACCATCGAGAAATATTAAAATGGAAATTAGCCGAAGTTACAAAAAGATTAAGGTAAGATATTTGAAATAAACATTAAAACTTAATGTTCAATTATGTATATGAAGTAACATGCAAATTATCTGATTAACTTTAGGAGCATTATTCTGATGGAAAGGGGAAGAAAACTAGTATTGGTCTATACAAACACTGATCAAACGAAGTTAATACTTTCACTAAAAACCTTATAACTTTAAAGTTGTAGAATCTCTTCCACTTTCCGCCTATCTTTGTCTCGTGCGGTTTTGTCACCGGTACATTAAGTTCAGTATCTACTAAAAATCAGGTAAGTTTAGAAGTAAATTAATTGCAAACTTAAGTCTTATTTTTCTTTTCAGTCATATAAAGCCCACTGAGCATAGGCCTTCCCCAAATATCGCCACATTGATCGATCCTATGTGAAAGCTTTGCCAACATTGGACAAACATCCATACACCACCTGTTGCGGCGCCTCGTTGGTAATCAGGCGCTACTGTTATCGCCAATACCTAATTGGCCGGCGTATCAAAGCGGCGATAATTTCGCGTGCATTTGTTTATAAATACCGTTCATTGGACATGCAGGCATAACCTAGCCTAGTCGATTGGACTGCGGTCGTCGGATAATATTACTGTTAGGCCCTTCACACACAAGGCGATGTAAATCTGAAACCTGGCAACTTTAGTCGTGAAGCGATTTACGCAATGCAATGACATAAAGGTTAGTACAAGCACGCGTTGGCATTTCTATATGTTGTTGACAAAGCTAGTCGTTCACTACCAGTTTGTCAAGATCACCATGACAAAAGTAGCTACGATTTTCAAGATCGCGGATCAGCCTGTATTGACCGAATCGAACTCGCGTCGACAATACATGGTCGAGTGCGGATCGCATACGTAATAATGTAATTTAGTGATTTTAATCATCGCTTTAAAAGAAGAAAAACGTCACTATTATTCTAGCTGTACTAAAACGTCGTCCTATAACAATAGATTTCAATTCTCAACAAAAACACGCTATCAACATCGACCTTTAAAAATAAAAATTGACACTTTATATTCTTTTTTTAGTAAACACGTAGCGTACCAAACTTTTATGAAAAAAATAAAGAATCGTTATTTCCTTTACATTTTCCTCAAATAATAATCTAGGAAACATGAGAAAATAAACATGTATATTTATAGTTATTTGAATCTTTGTTTATTGCGAACGAGTCCTTTAAATATTCTAGTCAGACAAGAAGTTTCATTTATCTATGCATTTAAAGGTAAAAAATTGTTGATTACTTTATTTCATCAATAAAACAAGGAGCAAGTATAATAAAATGGAAAACATTCGTGTTGGTGTCAACGACCTTTGCGTGCGATAAGCGTCTACAGCCACACTCAAGGTCAACAAAACACACAATTAAAATGAGATAAAAAACTAAAAAAGGAAAAAGAAAAAAATAACAAAAACTAAAAAAAATTGTCTATGGCTTTTAAATTAACGGCCATTTTTTTTTCATTATCCCCAAAAAGTACTAGGATAACAGAGCATATGAGGGGTAAGCAGTACGATGTCACCTACAAACGAAAGTTATTTAGATTATTCTAGAAAAAATCAATTAAACAATATTATTATATTGAAATATTAAAGTCAGAATTCAAACATGACACAAATTAATACAAATATACATAAATATAAAGATATCCCGAAGGTCGTTAGTGTTTACACAATATTGAAGAGTGTATGAAAATTATAATGATAACGCTTAGCGTTATCTTTGTATTTGTCAAGATAATTGTTCTGTTTATATGTTTTCTATCTAGCCTATATACTTGTAATATGTAAAATTAGACACAGAGTATCATGAAGGATTCTTACATAATTATTACAAGGTCATACTATGCACGTATTTGTAGGCGACATTATATAAATGTTAATTTTATTGATAATAAAAATAAAATAAAATATGTTTGTATCCAATCCGATTAAAGTTTAGTTTTATTTCTCTTTATTTGTCCTTGCGACCAAATTTTATGAGACCAGTTTAAATGAGAATTACTTTTATTTCTTTTTATTAAGAAATTATTTACTAAATAAAAATTACAAACTTAACTTTGCATTCGTATCTTTGTGTTTCAAATAGAATGAGAGTGATGACAATATATTTTTACATGTTTCGGCAATGGAAACATACGGTTGGAATGGCGCATGTTTGACCACGTGCTATCGTTCTGGTGGTACAACCGGCGCGCTATTCCTTTATGCAACAAAATATAAACGGCTACAACCACTTTTTGTTTATGAGAGCCTGGTAACTGTGCTGTGTTAATTACGTAAGTCCAAAACTTAAAAACTCGTTTTTAGCAAAGAATTATTTGGCTTTTGAATTGAATATATTTTATGTATGAAATGGGTTTTTTGATAAATAATTTTAGAACGTATTTCCCGTCTTGGTCTTGTACTAACAGTAATTTTGGTTAAGCAAGTGATGTAATAACATAAATATAAACAATAAAACAGACTGGAAATTAATTTCTCATACATAATTTTAAAAGATTTTTCAAATGATGAGTATAAAAAGAGTTTATTATCGTAACAAAAGTTTGAAAATGATTACTAGAGGTCGTATGAAGGAGTCAGTCGAGGCATATCGTGACACAATCAATAACAAAGTTGTCACTCACTACTCGTAATATACATGCATAAATGTAAACAGACGTGCACACACAGCACACGTAACGAGTCCGTGTGCATCACGACACGACCGCGGCCACGGGACCGTATATAAATAGATCGACTCGCGTACAATACGGCCGCGTCGTTTTGATATGGCGCCGCTTCGGACTCGTCAGTGTGGTACAAGTCATAAGACTTACGCCTGGTTACTAATGCCAAATATTACACTTCTAAAATGAATATTTGAATTTATTTAAATAATAAATAAAAGCTTCTATTTACCTTGAATTATAGTAACGTAATATTTGATATGGATTGTATGACATACTGTTTAAAATATTTTATTAGAATTTTAAACGTTGGAATGTTTACAGTTCATTGATATTACTCACGTATTGCGAATCACTATAATACTAACCAGCGTGGGAAAAGAAAATATCACTCATTGTTTCGTATTGCAAACAAAACTTATTATTGAATAGTAAGTTACAAACGTAAACTTATGGAGACTGATGACACCAAATTTAAGACTTTTCACGAACATCGTAGCTACAGTGACAGTGAGGATATGTTTGTTCCTCTTCCTCTGCTCTCCTTGTGAATATTGTATACCTATCTGAATATCGGTGCCCACGTAACAGGCAATGCCTAGTGCGGGCAACAATAGATTACCCAAAATAACCATAAATGGTAACTTTACTTCAAGTTTTATTTAATTTTTCAGTTATGTGCAATTTTTATGTTAGTATAAGATTATTGTATTTGGTTGAATCTTAATTACCTGTAATAAAAACTTTTTTACTTTCTTTTTCTTCATCGGTTTTAACGGGAATTTTTGGGTTTGTATAGTTAATATCGGGCTATTGGTTTGACATCGATGTATTCATTTCAGCTTGGATGAAGTGACGCGCTGGATGACGATTTTTATTCCTACAAGGATTTAGGAGTCTATAATAATTGATTATTTGAGTATTCAAGTATATGTAGAATATTGAATTTTATTATTGATCGGCGCACAACACAACGAAGTCGTGCCATTAGTGTGGCTTCTCTGTTGTCTACAATTCCGCTTCCGCGTATGACTTGCGTCATGCGAATGCACATAAGGGTGAAGTCAAGGACAGTGAGCGGTGCATCTGCAGCTGTAGAGCGAGGCCGGTCCAATGCTTCAGTAAAAATACCATTTCACTCACGGAGGTCGACGTATCGGTTAATAATAAACTCAATACATTTTAGAACACGCTGAGAATATTTTTATAATACTAAATAACATTGTTAAAAGGGAAGCCAAAACCTTAAGGTTCATAAAAGCTTGTGCGTCAACCCCACGTGTTTAGGATAAGGCCAGGGATGTCATCATAAGTTCACTATACCTCTCAACCGAGTGTCTCGAAGCCTACAATTAGTTAGTTGTTTAGGTCATAGTGCTATTTGAATGGCAAAAAAGCATTGTAACTTTATAATTCAACTTTTTTGGTCAATGGAAAAATTCTAAATTAAAAGAATGTAACATAAGTGGTAAATTAAGCATATAACTAGGCATATGTAGAACACATCTATATACAGGGTGTCCCAAAAGGTTACGTACATAGGAAGGAGATGATAGGGGTGGCCACAAGGGTCACTAGAAAAATAAAACAAAAATTCCCCTCTGGGTACTAAAAAAACTTAAAAATTTTACACCTTCAGGGGCAATTTAAATAAATCTACACTAGACCCTTAAGATATCTTGTAAACTCTATCAATAAGTTGCAATTATAAGTAGTTATTCGATAACGAAACATTCGTAAATATCAGAAAATATTTATCATGTAATCATACTTTATCATGTTTGAGGAAACAATTATAATCTGAAGACCATACCTTAATATTAAATGTACAGTTATCAAAAACGTTATCTTATTATAAGAATTAAAAATATATTTATACTAGCTGTCGTTAGATATGTAAAGAAACTTAATTAGTGTAGCCTATGTGTTCTTTCAGACTATGTTCTATACGTATGCCAAATTTAATCGAGATCCGTTCAGCCGTTCGAGAGATATCTTCAAATACCCATCCATCCATCCACATCACATCCATCTAAACATTCGCATTTATAATATTAGTAAGTTAAATAAAAAGCAGCTCTTCAAAGCATAAATTCGAAAAATAAAAACAAAAAGAAATGAATAAATGGTATCCTATGTCCATCTCCTGGCTCTATGCTACCTCCTCACCAATTTTCAGCCATATTGGTAAAGCCGTTCTTGAGTTATAAATAGTGTAACTAACACGACTTTCTTTTATATATATAGATTTACTCTTAGGAAGAAAATCCGACACTGTGTCGGTGTACAGGCGCAACACTAGCCTTACTAAAATGTCGACGTTCATGTCCCCTCACTAATCATTCTGACACTTGACTTGGTAGCGAAAGCGCGCCATTCACACTAAAGGATTCTAACTAATATTGTCTAAAATTACAAAGTGGCAAAAGAGTGACTGGCCAGTCGAAGTCGCTAAAATAACGAAGTGTTTGCTACCCATTGACTCTACCCATGTTGCTATCCATTTGTAATTAGGCGTTTGTAATTTTACGCGATCCTTTATTTAGATATTTTTTTACACTTAAATGCTTTATTACATTTCTTAAATTCATTTATCTGCATTTAAAAATAACAAAATAGGTAAAATACTGACCAACACAACTGTTTCCAATCGTGAATATGTTAACTCACAAAGGAGTCAAGTGTATATTTATATAAATGTTTTTACGAGCCCATTCAAAGTCTCTGCTAACGGTGTATTGTTTGAAGTTGTTTGGTTTAAATTTAGTTAGTAGTTTGCTTACTGTTGAATTTTATAGGTGACATTTGTAAAAGTCGTGTTTATAAAGTCTGGGTCTCACAATAACCGTGGGCTTCCGACACCAAAATCTCTACTTAAAACATATCGTCATCCCTGTCTTTCATCGTTGACAAAACAGAGAAAAACTACATGTTTAAAACCAGGCTTTTTGACTCAGAAACTTACTGTAAGTGCATTATTTCAAAATGGCAATATTTTTATAATTCAACCCCAGTCATGTCGCCATGAAATGCTTAATTTCGCAATGGCGGACAGGCAGTCTTTTCACTAGGCTCGTCGTTATTCTTGTGAATAATTCAACGCAAAACAGTCTTGAATACTTAAATAATCTCTGGTCATGAAATTTAATAAATCTATTTTTATTCTACTTGAAATAGACCCACGTAATAGTAATCGATGTGACTTTTCCTTAGCCTATTTACTTAATATATAGACTAGCTATCCCATGACTCCGTCCGCGCTGAATTAAAAAAAAAATAATGAGTGTCCAAAATTTCATCAAGTTCCGTTGTGCCGTTCCGGAGATACCTTCAAACAAACATCCTTCCAACATTCGCATTTATAATATTAGTAAGAAGGAAGATATTATTTGTAAAGACTTGTTGAAGGTTTAAAGAAACAGATTATAAAGAACCTTTTACTATGAAATCTTTTTAATTGATATAGTTTCAGTATTCTTTATTAAAAATATTAGCAGATTTTTTTTTGTAAATTTACTAATATTTCTTTTAGCATTCCAACTAAGCTCTACGCTTGTGCTAGGATATGGTTTACGACAATAGTCGAATGGCGGGACTCGAACCCCCGACCTCGTGATCGAAAATCCGTACCCTTAACTATTAGGCTATTGACGCTTTTAGACTTTATTAAGACAAGGATATTAACCTGGTGCGGCGCAATGCGACAGTCAATGCGCAAAGGGATTTATATAGTACATAGCTAAGACTTGATGCGGAACCTTTGAACCGTTCGCTGAATATATATTAAGTATATAAGCTAGATACAAGCACACATATGATGTACTACATTTAAAAACAAATTGGGGTCAATAACCTCGTTCTTTTACTAATTGATGAAAAATTCAAATCATGAAACAAATGAAAAGAAATATATTTTTTTAAAACCATCTGGCTTTCTAACTCCATGATTTTTTCAGTTTGATATTTATATCTTTCGTGCAATAACATAAATTTGAGAAGAAATTCTCGGATTATGGACCGTGTTTAGAAACACGGTATATAGAAGACGAATGTAATACTGACAAAAGGTTAATAAACCTGAATTGCTAAAAGAAAACAATTGTACGAACTAAGTCATATGTCCAGAAAAAAACTTCAAAGTATTTCACTATCCTAATTAAAGATTGAACATTTTTATAGAATTAAAATATTTACTAACATAACTCAGTACTCGTAACCTCCCACAATTGAGTACAATGTATGAAATTGGAATGCTACCAAAACGATACGTGTTGTTTTAAATTTATATAACTTTCACTACATCACGAATTCCACAACATCGACCTAATTACGAAATTTCAAAACAATGTGTGCATTTAATAATAAAACTGTTTAAAAAATGATGACATTAGATTTATTTTTATTTGCGTTTCATTATAAACTTAACACATTGACTTATTTCTCAATATCATATCTAGAGATATAGATTTATTTAGTTGCAGCGAGTCGAAATTCACAGAGGCTGCGTACAGATTGTGTGGAAGACGTTTCCGAATATTGATGTTTAGTTACGCGTTGATATATTCTTGCACTATTTATCTATGTATTTTTTTTCTTTTTATTTATCATTGTTATGTGCTATTGTTATTATAAAATATGTTATCGTGTAAACTGTTATGTAAAGTGTGTATAGTGACAAATTGGTTGTATACTGTAAGGATGCTTTGCAGTTTTAAATAAGTAAATAAAATAAATAAATTTTGTCGTATTATCCTGAGTAGCGTCACGTGTGTGGGACTTTTGACTATCTATTAGCCTGTAACAGTCTTTCCCAAAGTAGGCGATAACGCCTCTTGTGGGCGCTGCAGGTTTCAAGTTGCGGGTTATAACCTATTACTATAGTAAAAGTTACGTTTAGAATTCTCCGTTAATATACATATATAGGTCACAATAATTAATTAATTTAATTTGAAGTTGTGTGGTTTTTAAATATGTGAAAATATGGGTGCGCTAAAAAAATAATTTTGGGAACCACTGGCCTATAATATGCCTGCTTGCAGTAGCTACCTTTCCGTTAAAGTCCCGTCTAGCTGTTCCGGAGATTATCCGGAACAAACGTGACCTTGCGTGACAGACATACAAACAGACATTCAAAAATTTTAAAAGTTGATTTTACATCATCACATACAGACAATCCAATTTTATTTATATATATAGATATGATCTTTTTATATTTTACCAAGGTACATAGCAACTTGTCTGATTGCAATGCATATCGAATCATACCAGTTGCTTTGGGATTAAAATAAACAATATCTTTAGCTTTCTCACAATGCGGCTGACGCCTGACGAATGTCAATTGTTTGCATTTATCGCCCACTATTTTATATTAAAACATTTGTCTTTGTTTTTTCAAAGAGAATGAAAAGGATAACAATATGTTTCTATACAAGTGAATCGACAATGGAAACACAGACTATTAGCTATTAGACAACGGCATGCATATCACATGAGCGTCGTGTCGGGCGACACCGGTAGTGAAAACTCTCATGAGAATTCATTATGATTATGATAATACTAGCCGTTGTTCCCTACTTCGTCCACGCGTAATTAAAAAAAATAATAAATAGCCTACGTATTCTTCGTATCGTAGGATCGAATCGTATAGAATATCATTTATGATTTTTACAATTTGGAAATGGATATAGAATTCTCTTGACAATATCATATAAAGTTAACAAAAAAAAATCAATCTACTATTCTAGCTGAATAAAAAAAAAGGTTTTTGACAGATAGACGGACGGACAACAAAGTGATCCTATAAGGGTTCCGTTTTTTTCCTATGAAGTACCCTACGGGGTAATTCATAGGAAAAAAACAGTAACTAGATAGCCCCTAAGTAGGTACGGAACCCTAAAATAAGCGATATTCTGTAAGTCACGTCTGTAATTACAGCGTCTGAAATCAGTCTAGACAAATTGTGATTAGCAAAAAGTATTGAAGCATGTAATAGATGCCGACGGAGATTAGACGATAGCAATCTTGTAACGCGATCGTCCGTGCCAACCTTCCTGTCTTTGTTCCATACCACAAAAAAAAACAATCCATAAATAATTCCGAATGGGAATAACTAACGCGTTTTTAATCGCATTAGCTTCACATGGTTGTAACATTATGTTGTCTTTATTCAGCGTCCAAAAAACTCAACTTTAATTTCTTTTTTATATCATAAGGTGGCAAACGAGCGAGCGGCCACCTGAAATCGCTGAAATAGCGAAGTGACCGTTGCCCATAGACAAACGCAATTGCATATGCGTTGCCTATATTTAATCGACGGAGGAGAGGATGCACAGAAAGAAAATATTTTCCCTTTCCATGCATCCTCTCATCCGGAAAGTCCACTTCCACTTCCCATCCTTTCCCTATAAGAAAAAGGATGGGAAGGGAAAGAGGACTAAATTAGGCCTCCGGGACGCACACTCATCAGACGAAACGCGGAATTGCTTCCACTTGACGCCTGTCTTCTGTGTGGTCGTGGTATTTCACTGGGCGAGCCGGGCCAATTCGTGCGAAGATGTTAAAGCGGCCTCTACCACTGTTAAAATTAATTGTTTCTTCTTAATAATATTATAAATGCAAAAGTTCAGATGGATAGATGGATGTTTGTTCGAAGGTGGAATATCCGGAACGGCTCAACAGATTTTGATGAAATTTGGCATACTTTTTGAGTTAATACGGATTATACGGATTATACGGATTCGCGGGCGACTGCTAGTTTATAATAACTGTTTTAGATTCATTTTTTTAACTCACTAATATTGTAAATGCGAATATTTGGATGGATGGTTGTATGTATCTACGTATTTTCAGAACCGCTGCACAGATCTCGCTAATATTTGGCATAGATGTAGAACATAGTCTAGAAGTATACATAAGCAACTAATTAAGGTTTTTCTTAATTCTGTGCAGACGGAGTAGCGGATGACTGCTAGTTGTATTATACATATAATTTAGAAGAAATCTATACTAAAGGACTCTGAGTGGTCGAAAAGTTTAGTAATTAGTTAGACAACTAAAGCTTAAACACTGAATAAAGTACCAGGAGATCAAAGCATAACATAAGTTATAGGTGAAAATTAAAATATGAAAACGTTGTGGACAGTTATGGTCATTTGGTGTGCAAGAAACACGTTCGCGAAGTTAGAAATAGAACAGGAAGGTCGTTGACCTTAGATACGGGAAACTGTTTTCATTGCCCTCACACGGCATAATATAAACTTTGTTTTGTTTATTCAATAAAGCCTATAATGTAAACATTGTAAACTTAACTGCATAACATCTTTATCTTTAATACGTGTTTACACAGAATAATAGTTTACAAAGTTGTACGATTTAATATTGTTATGTTATATTACATTTATTATTTCAATTATTTAAAAAAAATGAGTGTCCATTTTTAGGTTTTTTAAACCTACAAAAAGCAAAAAAAAACATAATTGTAAAGCAAATAAAGCAAGAAATATATTCCTTCCATTATAATATTAAAATTTCTTTCAGTTTTTTATTAAAACCCAAAAAAACAACTATGAGAGAAACCTAACACGTAACCCCAAGCAGTATTCAACGCGATCTTTTTTTAAACGGTTTCTTTACCTTGAGATTCAGACCTAATTTATAAACTTATACTGACCTTATTCGAGGTAACCAATGCAGTCGTTAGATAAGAATCCCTTACCTGAAAAACATATTTTTTTTATATTATTTTTAAACATCAATTAAACTAAAACAAACAATGTAAAAAAAAGGTAAATTTTATTTTAAGAACGGTAAGAACTTTGGAATGAGCTTTTATTCAGTTTATTCTTGGTATAATGTCAACGTAGCTTAATTTATAGTGCAATTTATCCTGGATTTTATCTTATTTCTTTTTCCACTTTATACTAAAATTTTATTCTAAAATAATTGACAAATTGTAGAAATATACTGGCTTTTTTATAACAGAAGCAAGATGGACATCAGCAATAACAGAGGAACGACAGATGCGTTTCGGCCTTTAAGAAGATGATACGTTCGCTTCTTAAAGGACCCTAAATCGTAGCTGTTTGGAAACACCACCGAGGACATACCATTTTTTTATACCATAAGGTGGCAAACGAGCCAACGTCTACCTGAAATCGCTGAAATAGCGAAGTGACCGATGCCCATAGACATACGCAATTGCATATGCGTTACCTACCTTTAATCGACGGAGGAGAGGATGCACAGAAAAAAAATATCTTCCCTTTCCATGCATCCTCTCATCCGGAAAGTCCACTTCCACTTCCCATCATTTCCTAATAAGAAAAAAGGTGGGAAGGGAAAGAGGACTAAATTAGGCCTACGGGACGCACACTCATCAGACGAAACGCGGAATTGCTTCTACTTCACGTCTGTCTTCTGTGTTGTCGTGGTATTTCACCGGGCGAACCGGACCAATTCTTGCGAAGATGTTAAAGGGGGTCTACCACTGTTAAAACCATTCCACAACGCGGCTGTGCGTGGCAGAAAGATTCGGGAAAACTACACAGTTGTGGATTACCAGATATCGTGATGATGTGGATGATAAATATAACACATCAGATAGTATATTAACCATAGATATGAAATGGCACACTTAATGCACAATGTATGCGAACCAGAAGTATACAATGCGCTATTACAATCCTTAATAGGTATTAACTGGATAACGGTTCCTTGAAGTCGTGTGACAACTGAATGTCCAATGCATCTGATGTTAGGACACAAGGTCAACTACAACAACATTAACAATGATGACAACTTGCATTCATCAGACACAGTCGTGCTAAAGGTAAATGGGCAAATATTGTCACAATTTTTTTTTATTTTAATACGACGTTTGTTTACGAGGAATAACTTAGCAAAAATACTATGATACAACTAATGCTAATAAATAACATCAGGCGTCCAATATTTCATCAAACAATGAAATTATTTACTTCGCTTTGTAGCATCTTTTTTACAAAAATATCAACTTTTACGTGTAGTCAAGGGCATAGTAGAAATACAAGCATTTCTTTATATGTTTAATATCGTAAACTAAAATTATTTTTACATCATAAAGCAAATTCAGATTCTAACACAAGATGTCAAATGTAAATTAAATATTTGCTTGAACCTGTAACGCAGGGATTTAGACAATCGAGTGGTTTTATTTGCCTTTATTTTAGTATAAACAAACAAATCTTTAGTTTCTGAGACCATCATTTATATAAAAAATATTGTCATCTCTGTTTTATGAAAGATAACGATGACGATATGTTTTCTACAGGGATTTTGGTTTCAGAAACCAACGATAAATAAAATAACTAAAATACTCTAAAACCGGGTCGTGTTTAACAAGATTCCAGGTCAACTGTGCTGACTGGTACCGCGCCGCTACTGAATATTTATAAGCTACACTTTGTTAAGCCGAAAACAGATTAACAACTAAAGAGAGCAAATATTGTATCTTTACATAGAAATAACATAGAAGTTTGACAGTTGAGCCATTGATGAAAAAAGAGAAGCAAACGTAAGCGTGGGTAGCATTGCCATGCGTCCGGATAAAGCCGGACAAAGGCTTTTTCATTGCGTGTCCGGCCAAAATAAACGGTGTCCGGGTTGTCTGCCTATTATTAGGCTTCTTAAATTTGCAAACGTGAATGGCCGTGCGCAGGCGACTAGAGTCGACTGACGGGCGCATGTACCTTTCTACCCAAATGTCCGTTCAAACTGGCTGGTCTATCTGGCTATTATATATGGCGAACTGGCAACTCTAAGCGTGGGCATAAAAAAGAAATTAGTAAGGCTGAATGTTACAAAGTTACTTTAAGACATAAGAAAGTAGGGATAGTTTGTGTGAAAGAGGATATGCGTAAGAGAGTAAATTCAGATATGACGACTGACATGAAGAGTACATATTGCTCCGAAACTCCAAAAAGAAGATACAAGAGGTAGAAAATTATTATTGTGTTTAAAGAAGACCTATAATATAAAGATAAGAAATATTCTTTTATAATTAAATGAAGCAACTGTGAATTTGATGATTACTTATGACTCTTCAGTTTCGTTGTGACCTTTATACGTCCTTGCGATTTGACCTATGGGTTGCCAGTTTTTACTATTCTTTATCGCTAATAACTTTTAGTGCTATAGAAAGAGGATTAAGGGATAATTGATTAGCTAAACGTTATGTCCAAAGATTAAAAAAAAAAGATTCTCATAATTATACTAAATATAAGTCTTCAACACTTATCGTCTTTAAAGAATAATCGGTATCAAGAGGCAATGTTATACTTAAACTAGGTGTTGCCCGCAACTTCGTAGCCGCGGAATTAAAAAAAAAACTGAATTAGTAAGTAGCCTCTATATATTTCCAGACTATATTCCAAATTTAGCGATATCCATTAAGACGTTTTGGAGATACATTCATCCAAACATTCACGTTTATAATATTAGTAAGATATAAGAAACCATTATCATTTCGGTGACACAAAACGTAATAAAACACTTCGAAGAAAATCACTTACCAACAACAATTAATAATTTCAAGTTGCACGATATTCTTTATCAATTGTAATCACGCAATACTGTTTTATAAAGCACGTTATTACTTTCACCTTTATATTCTCGGTCTACACAACCAAATACTGACTCCGAAGGTCACAGATATACTGAGAAGAAAAGAATCTAAGTATTTGGATCAATATTTGGCAGGATCTTCAAGGCTACAATTTAGTTCCATTATATTGGCACTATTCCAAACAATCATGTTTAATGGAACGCAAAAAATAACATAGGCATAGACTATTGTTCCCGGAGAGTGATTTACCTTACAGTTAAGATATTAAATTACAATTTTTTAATTTATTTTATTGTGCAAACTGGCAATAAAGAAAATGTTGGACACATAACCCAGATAGTTTACTAAGATTACTTTAGCTATTCATACATTCCTGGTACATCTTTCTATTTACAACTTTATATTTATGAATTTTTTCAAAGAAAAAATAGTATATATATAATATTTTCTTTTCTTTATATAGAATTCTTATACAAACACTACTATTCGATTTTGAAATAAAAAACATCAAACATGTTGTGGACACAATTTTCTTTATATGATTTGATATTTTCCATCTCTTCAGATATCATGACTGAATTTATAATGATTCTTATCATTGATTGATTGTGAAAGATGATGTTGCAAGTCATAATCTAAGTCAAACCTGGATAAGCGTCAAGAGACCATAATATTTTTTTCCTCAAGGGTTTAAGGTCTCGCTAACCTGAGTTTCACACTTATGAAGGTTAACTGTTGGAGCTAAACAATGACTCTCGCTTATAAAGGTCTCTCTTTTATCCTAGTACAACTTTTTTTGGCAAGACAAAGAGAAGCAGTTTTTTATCAATCCGATTAGATATTAGCAATCAATCCCAGTTTAATACACATGGGTATATATTTTTTTAACATACTGAATTAATATTAAATGTTACTTGAGCTATATTTTTCTACATTTAAGATACTAAGATGTTGTAAAAAAATAAAGTTTATTGGAAGGTAGTCTATAAAAAAGAGATATAATTGTCTTAACCCTTAATTTGACAATGTATGTTGTGGCATACATAAGTTTTCAGGAAAACTAAGCTTTTTTTATCATTTTTTTATGATAGTTTTATGTGTATCAATTATATAATAATTACAACAAAAAAAGCTTTTTACTGCATTTAATACTTTGCCACATTAAGAGGTAATGAAATTATAAAGAGAATTGTAGGATTTACTAAATTTCTATTATCAAATTGGATTTTTATTGTAACTTAGTTGCATTGTTTCGTACCATGTTTAAGTAACATATCTTTTTCTTACATATTGTGGATTGGAATTTCTTTAATATAGTTTGCATTATTCATATATATTTACAAGTATTAGCAATGAATAAAATTAAAATGTTACATGAATCTTTTCTTCCTAAAGCCTACTTTTTGTATTTTCGACTTTACAATAATAAAATCGGTTGATTATAAAATTATATTAATTAGGAATTCGTACATAGTTAAAAGATCAAAATTGTACTAAAGAAAAGGTCTATTTAGAAGGATAAATCATAGTATTTAAACAAAAATATTGTTTTCTTAAATTCAAGGTGATAAGAATAAGATGTACCCACTAAAACTGTCACTTTGTATGATTTTATTTCAATGCGTAATTTAGTCATACCTGTTTATAGAAGCTCCAAATTTTTCTAAATCGTTGTAATCCAATAATATGTAACAGAAACAACTAAAACTAATCACGGATAAAGCTTGGACATAATTTTCTTATCGTTAAAGAATTCAACACAATCGGAGAGAACAACAAGAGAAAACATACCACATAACAACATAAATGAAACAGAAGATACAAGAGCAAAGAAGCGAGAAAAATGCAATGTAAGAAAATCATAGACAAAATCAGCTGTTGACATATGGAAACAATCAGATTTTTTGGACGTTTATACTTTTTAGTAAGTTTTCCAAAAAATAAATACATAAAACTAGCAGATTTTTATGAAATTTGAAATTTTAAGGATGACATTGATGTTTATAAATAAATTCTGCAAAAAGTGGTTTACGCCCCAAATTTAAAACTGCATGCTTGTAATCATTTCCTTTACGAGGTTACTACAAATTAGATTGATATTTTTTTTTAATTTTATAGAAACAGTATGTAGATTGTGATATATAGTTGAAATGGTCGTTACAAAGATTTTATTCAGAAACTACGAAGAAATCAAGGCAGTCTTCGATGCTCTATAGGTATAAAAATGATATAAATGTCCGTTACGAAAGATAAATTACTTTTTTAGGGTTTTGTACCTCGAAAGGAAAAAAACGAAACCCTTATTTTCTCCAAGGACGCAGTATTTTAATTGTAGTTAATTCTTAAAATACCTAGTCATAGACAACAAAAATAGTTTTTTTTTCTGTACCTGTTATACCCAAAAGATGGCGCTTTTGCAAATAAAATTCTAGTTTGACATCAATTTACCCCACCTCCATCAAACCTCAACAAAAAACTTCTACAGACCTCGAATCGGCTTTTATTCTTTTTATCTAATTAAATCTAATAACGGGTAGCTCTAGCCTACACATTTTGTTTATATGTAAAAATTGGACTAGAGCCAAGAAACGCGTGTAAAACTATTGTTTCACGATTTGTAATTTCTGTAGAACTATATATTTTAGAACCGATTACCTACTGAATGTTCTTTCAGTATGACTTCTGTCATCTTGCAGTCTAAATAACCTTTCGTCATTGTGAATTGATTTGGCTGATTGCTAGTTGGTCAGTTATCCGAAAATATAACCGCGGATATTATTAACATGGCGAAAGAAGAGGACGATGACAATTTGCCAGATAAAGATGCGGCGAAAGAATTTTATGCGAAGTATGAACCGAAAGAAATCATTGGAAGGTATGTTAAATAATATTGTTAATGAAATTAGCCCGTAATTGATGTTACGCTATTTCCAACATATCCGTTGTAAAAGCAAAGGCAAATTTCGAGATATTTAGTCCACAACTTAAGATTTTGCAACCAACACAAATTGATTATATACGTCCTCTAATTATTTCCGTTTTGAATCATTCATATGGTTTTAATTTCACACTAATTCGATAAAGAGATGTCCATCGCATATTTAAATTAACAATTGTAGATTAGTATTCATTTTACTTCACAATCACTTCAGTATTTTAACAAGATAAGATGACCACTTGCTAGTTGGTCATGTAGTACTTTGAAAAAGTACTAAAAAGTTATTATATATGTCTGTTACAGAGGGATAAGTTCAACAGTGAGAAGATGTATAGAAAAGGAAACAGGCCATGAGTTTGCTGCTAAGATAATAGACCTCAGTCAGGAATCACAAGATGGAGTTGACACACATACCATGAGAGATGCTACTCGACAAGAGATTCATATTCTTAGAATGGTCGCTGGTCATCCTTACATTAGTGAGTGAGTTGTTTATACATTTTAGGAATATATTGTTATTAGCTTAGAATTCATGGGGTACATCGGTAGTGGTAGGCCTAGGAATTTAGCATTTAAGGCAACATAAGGATGGGAGTGACATCTGAAATAAAGAATGATAGACCAAACTGAAGAATGAAAAGTAGAGTAACATCAGGGAAATGATTATGATAAAATGTTTAGATTAATTTTGTAAAGAGAAAGTAATTGTGTAAAATCAATTAGAAGAATAGGACTAGAAATTGTTATTAATGGTGAAAATTATATATTATTAATATTCAACATACTTATGGTGAAGGAAGACATCATGATGCAACCTGCATATATCAAAGAAATTGAAAGATATGTAAGAAGTTAACCAATCCACTCTGAGCCGCTATGCTATATCTTTTCACCCCTGACTTAGGATAGGTTCTGATCCCCTCCATACAGACATATTGTGAAATAATAGCTTGATATATAACATATTCAAATATGCATATACTTGTGTTTACTTAAACATGATATGTAATAGTGACATTATTAGGTTATGCAAACCAACCACAGAACTACAGGAGTTTAGACCTTGGCCCATTGAATGTTGATACCAATTTTGTTAATTAAATAGTTTTAAATTAGGTACATATTATGTACTTAATAGTTGTTTCCTGCAATTTTGCTTCTATTAAAGTAAAAAAAATAGTTTATATAGAAGTCTCATTATTATATAGAGAGTGTCCGTGGCTCAGGGATTTAAGCACTTGACTTGTAATCTCATGTTTTTGGATTTACATATATACATTTTTCTGATGTTCTGACCGTGACAGATTGTGATGTAACCTGCACATATCTGCATAGAAATTCAAAGATATGATTTAAATCAACCAACCCCAGAGTGGTTGATTATGGCATAGTCATTCCTAACTTATTGTAGGCTCCGAGATCCTCAGTGGGGACATATAGTGAGCTCATGATGATTTGTATTGGTTTGCTAACATACTTCTATTCTTATCTTTATCAATTCAATCATTATTTGGTTCAACTATTAAAGATAGTATTTGTTACAGTTGAATTACAAGATGTGTTTGAATCGGAGACATTTATCTTCCTGGTGTTTGAATTGTGCAAGAATGGAGAGCTGTTTGATTATCTCACATCCGTGGTGACTCTGTCAGAGAAGAAGACAAGATATATCATGAGGTAAGTGACATATTTTGTTTATCCCAAATACTGTCGAATTTAGATGAGGGAGGTATCTAGGGACTGTGATATTTTTCATGCTCATGTTTTCACTCTATACTAAGCTTCTCGCTTGTTGAGCTTTGACTGTAAAAGTTAAATTACAGAAATGTTTCATTTTAAAGTCAGTAGGAATTAGAATTTTTTATAATCAGTACTTTCAAAAGGAATTTTGTGATATATGTTAGCTATATTATGTTAAAAATTTTGTTAAATAAAAGTTCTTAGTTTAAAATGTTAAGGTGAAATAGGAAAATTTTCAGTAATTTTTTTTTCAAATTTGATACATTACATAATATCATTTACTTACATCTTACTAATTTTATAAATGCGTATGTTTTGATGGATGGATGGATGTATGTTTGAAGGTATCTCTAGAACGGCTCAATGGAGCTGAAATTTGGCATAGATGGAGAATATAGCCTAGAACACGTAGGTTACTACTTATTTTTTTTTTTATTCTGCGTGGACGGAGTCGCGGGCTACAGCCAGCAACACATAAGGTCATTTTAAATTACATAAATAATTAATTACATAATACATTATGTGTAACAATTATAAATGCCGTATAAAATGTTAAAGCAGAATATTCTTTTGCATTGTATTATCTTAAAATGATAATTTAATGCCAATTACAGCTTAATTACAATTAAAAAATTAATTATTTATTAAATATAATTATTGTTATGTTGGTATAATAAATTTGTATTTGCAGTAACATAGCATTCCATTCATGTTTAAATATTATAAACTAGCTGATGCTCGCAGGTTCGTCCGCGCTGAATAAAAAACTTTATTAGTAGCCTATGTGTTCTTAAAGATTATGGTTCTATATCTATGCCAAATTTTATTAAGATCCGTTGAGCCGTTCTGGAGATACTTTCAAACAAACATCTATCCATCTGTACATCTAAACATTTGCATTTATAATATTAGTAAGATTAAATTATTATAGAAGAATTATAACTGTTTGTGTTATTTTTAAAGAAATGTATTTTTACATAATATATATATAATAAATTCATGTATTAAATTCAATATTTTATAATCAAATTTGATAATCGGGGTATATAAAGGTTATCTTAAACTTAAAGTACAGAATTTATCGACATACATATTCTATTTTTATCTGAACTACAAAATTAAAACATAAAAATACTATCAAACAATAATATTCTGAACTTTTCAACGATCCAGATGTTTTTTTTTTTTTTAAGTGATAAAAATTAAGAGTGTCTGTGGGTCACGGGTTAAGCACTTGACTTGCAATTTGCAGGTCCTGGGTTCGTATCCCACCATGTACCGACGTGTTTTCGATTTACATATGTATATTTATCCAATGTTCTTAGAAGGAAAACAATGATGCAACCTGCACATATCTGGTGTGTGTGAAGTGTGGATGACTATGGTCTAGTCATCCCTCCCGTTGTTTAGGTTCTAAGGCCCTCTTGAAAAAAAGTTGATTTAATATAGACCGGCAAGGATACTTGACCCGGTTGGCTTACGCCAAAGTATATTATAAAAGCACACTAGAGCACCCCAATTAATGTCAAAAAATTGTGTCCATCCATATTTGTGATAGCTCCCCAACCACGTTAGCGACTCCTATTCCCTCTCTAGATATCCGTGTTTGACTATAGATTGTATTGTTATGATCAACTGAATGTGTTGAGTCATGAATATTATCTTATGTTTCCTTGTCTGCTTAATGATAACAGTTGATAAGGCTTCTGACGTAAAAGCGAGCTCTGAGCTCGTGGAAAGAAGGTCAATCTTGTTACGTTATTCAACACAGAAATTTGAAATAACAATCCACGCGTTACATTTTTTTACTAGCCATGATTATATTAAAATCTAATTTCCAATTAGCCGTTTCGACCGACCTGTGGCGAGGTCCATTTTCTATGGGGTTGTACGTCCTATACCTATCAATTTGTCTGGAGTCTTAGTCCCAGTGGAAACAGTTGCGGCCGTGTCTTCTATATGGCAGCTGACTGGAAATAAGCACTAATCGGTGGCCTGGTATATCACGGTTAACCTTGAACATTTTCATCCCTGTTGATACTTTGATGACGTCGATAAAAAAATCATGAAAATGAATTAAAAACAAATAGATCTCCTTAGATCTATTGGTAGCCATTGTTTAATTCAAAGATTTAAATTTGGTACCCCTGAACCTAAAATTATACTTGTTTTATAGGAACGCATCAATTTATTCATTATACCGATTTGTAACCGCGAAACGTGATTTTACAATCGATAAGACAAATTGATTTATCTTGTTTGTAACGATAAGGAAAGTTAAGGTGTTTAAGGGTCTTAAAAGGAAAAACAAGGTGAAAATAATAAGGAATAAGTAATTTTAGACATGATTATTTCAAATCCTTTGGCGCGAATGACGCGCTTACATTACTAAAGTCAAGTGTCAGAATGATTAGTGAGGGGACATAGACGTCGATATTTTAGTAAGGCTAGTGTTGTGTCAGTACAGCGGCACAATGTCGGATTTTCTTCATAACAGTAATATTTAATGAATCGATTAATTCTATGATTTATATAATCCATTTCTTTTTTAAACTATGTTATGTAAAGGTCATTTCATACGGTTAGATTTGTGTCAATGACAGCAATTAAAAGGTAAACCCGTATTAACCTTTAAGTTTCTTATAAAGATTATTTTTAATTAATATTATTTATATCATGGAGAGTTTACCTACTAATCGTGGGTTTCTAAGAGCAAAATCTCCGTTTAAAAATAAATTGTTATCTCTTTTTAGGGTTCTGTATCTCATAGGAAAAAAACGAAACCCTTACAAGCTCACTTTGTTGTCCGTCCATCTGAAAAGACCCTTTTTCTCAAAAACGCGTGAAGGTATCAAGCTGGAATTTATTTGATATTAAATGGCAGAGATGTCGATATGTTTTATATAGAGATGTTGGTCTTAGAAATCAACGGTTAGAGAAACTTTTTTCAAATATATTTTATAACAATTGTGTTGGTCCAATCCACGTGTATATATGATGTTTAATTACAATCTTAAGGCACCCATTGTAAAAAAATATTGGACAAATTATTGTACTTAAGTACCACAGTTTAACAGTGGTAGAGCCAAATAAAATGAAATACCACGACCACACAGCAGACAGGCGTCAAGTGGAAGCAATTCCGCGTTTCGTCTGATGAGTGTGCGTCCCGGAGGCCTAATTTGGTCCTCTTTCCCTTCCCACCCTTTTTCTTATAAGAAAAGGATGGGAAGTGGAAGTGGACTTTCCGGATGAGAGGTTGCATGGAAAGGTTTTCTTTCCGCGCATATGCAATTGCGTATATCTATGGACAACGGTCACTTCGCTATTTCAGCGATTTCAGGTGGCCGCTCGCTCGTTTGCCACATTATTATATATAAAGAAAAACACACTACTATGCAATTTCAGTGCCGGCTAAAGATTTTAATTTCTATTCAATTACACTTAACGATTGGATGTAAGCGTTACCCGTATAACATATTTACGTAGTTAGAAAAATATACAAATTTGAATCGAATTCATGATCAAAATTGGTGACCAAACTATTAAGTTGTGTTAAAACTAACAGTAGTGTTCTAACGATGTATGTTTTTTTTATTTAAACATTGTATACTTAAAATAAGTGCAAATTTATCTTTAAGAATAGACTTTGGAACTTGTAGTATAGTAGACTATCCTAGAGCATTCATTGACCCTCCAATCTGGACTCTACTGCGTAATAAGATAACTTGGTTTAAGTTTAGTGCTTATTTACGTCAGAACATACACATGTGTGCGTTTGTAAGATTCTGTATTTTCTTTGCACTGTTACTTCAGTATTAGTTTATCTCTTGCTCTGCTATGAGCTCCTGGTAATTATTAAAATAAAAAGTTAATTTTTAACTAAAAAGTTTTGTTATCTTTTCTTGCAATGAGTGTCTGTGAAAATGATGTCAGGGCGATTATAAACAAATTTGGGTAACTATGAATTTTAATTATTTTGATAAAGAAATTTGTTTTTGTTAAAGTTGTAATGCAAAAGATATATCCAAATTATTAATTGGTATTAGGGAACGTACCTACACTACGTGACCCGTTTTGGGGGGGGAGCGGAGTCTTTAAAATACTACGGTCAGGTCTCAGATTTTAGTCACGTAGTCGTTACTTGTTTTCTTAATAGTACATTATTCACTAGTAATTTAAGAATGCATGCAGTCCTATGCTCTAAAGAAGAGTAACAGCCAAATTATTTCTGTGAAATAATTAAAAATCATTATTATGAATTACTACAAAATGAGTAGTCGGATTAGGGGTAAAAGAAGTGTTCCTTATGCCTCAATATACCTGTTTATTATTTATGAAGTCCTAGTCTATAGTAAAAGTCTTGTTTCCCAGGCAGGTGCTGGAAGGCGTTCGTTATGTACACAGCAAGAACATAGTGCATCGCGATCTCAAGCCAGAGAACATTCTGTTGGACGACCAGCTAAATGTCAAGATCACAGACTTTGGCTTCGCTAAGGTGCTCAATGATGGGGAAAAGTTATTCGGTGAGATTTTACAATACTTAATTAGTTTTAGTCGAGTTTTTAAATATCTTTAGTTCATGCTTGAATAAATGCTAAGTAATTAAAATATAAAATCCACAGAGCATGTTTTTTTAATTGACAATAGCGAAGGACAAGTTTAATTGCAAGGAAGCATGCTTCGCTGCGTGCAGGTCGCACGATATAGCTCGTATTACCATCCAGTTTCTAGACAATGCCCTTCATCTTGTTATGTCTCCCTGGTACTTGATTCTAGAGGAATAAAATTTCAAATACGCAAACCGCCTAATTTCAGAATGCTTTTCTTAATCTAGACTAGTAATCTAATCTAGACACTGTCAAATGCATACATCTTACTAATTATTATAAATGCGAATTTTTGGATGGATGGATGGATGTTTGTTAGAATGTAAGTTAAGAACGGCTCTATGAATCTCGCTGAAATTTGACATACATATAGAACATAGTCTGGAAGAACACATAGGTTACTAATTTTTTTTTTTAATATCGCGCAGACATTGTCGCAGACGACAGCTTGTATATCTATACAATCACAAAATTTAAACTTGAGGTGGAGCATATTATAGACTGAAATTTCCTTCCTTTGCTCATTGTCTCTCCTCCATTTCAGCGTTTGTTTGGTCTTTTGCCAGTTTTTAGTGAAAGAAAATAATTTAGTTTGAATATTGTAACATTTCAGAACTGTGCGGTACTCCTGGCTACCTCGCTCCGGAAACATTGAAAGCGAATATGTTTGAAGATGCGCCTGGCTACGGGAAAGAAGTTGATATGTACGTATCATACCCAATAATAGAGTTAATAGCGCACTCAGAAACGTTAATTGAATTATGATAAACCACTTAATGACTATGTTGGCAGTTTGACCTTGACTTTGTGTGCCATCTGAATTTACGACGCCTTCTATAAGAAACTTAGTAACTTAAAAATTTATTTCTTTAAATCTAAAGTAATTCTGTCTATTTACAGCTGGGCGTGTGGTGTCATCATGTTTACTTTGTAAGTTTTTTTTTTTATAATAAGTCAAATTTTAGCAAAAAGTAGCTGCAATTTATTAATAAAAGATTTAACATATTCCAGATTGGTAGGTTGTCCGCCGTTCTGGCATAGAAAGCAAATGGTCATGCTAAGAAATATCATGGAAGGGCGATATTCTTTCACCAGTCCTGAATGGGCGGATATATCTGGTGAGTTCGTATGTATAGTATAGTAGACACCGCTTAATATATCCCTTATGACGACTAAAATATAGATCTCGGTTGAACCCCATATCTAAACTTTGTTTTTAATTTTACAGATGACCCAAAGGATCTAATTAGAAGGCTTCTGGTGGTGGAACCGAGCGAGCGTATTGACGTCCATGAATCTTTAATGCATCCATTCTTTAATACAGTGGTGAGTGCTCTTGATATTTATGCTCTCCTGGTAATAATTACAAGGATTTTATTTAACAAATATTTAAAAATAGAATTTCAAGGTCATGCAGGAAGTATCAACACAACAAAAGAGATGCAAATAAAAAAATATGCAATAGTGTTTAACCGACAATGTAAATTCTTCGCATGCATCCATTTATTATCTTCATAACATCACTGAATCTTTATCTATATTATGTAGTTATTACGACGCTTTGCTTGAAAAAATAGTAATTTGACGTTTCAGTTTTTACTGCTTTTCTTTCAAACTGAGACATACACAGTCAGTGTATGGAGCACCGCAAAGCTTATTGTGACTTATACTATTTTAGTTTATGTTATCCTAGTAGATGTAAATATTTATAAAAAATAATTATAGAAATTATTATTGTTATTTAATAACTACCAACTCTACTGGGCTAACATACAATTTTTTACGCACATTTTCACGTATACAAATGAACCAATGGAACATTTTCTTATAAAATTTAATCCATATTTTATTTCTTCTATGATAAAGGCATGTCTTCCGTCGGTTCCTTTAAATTTCTTTTGCTGGAATGTTAATATAAAACTCCTACAATGTGCTTCGCTCCTGGTAGTTGTGGGACCAGGACATGACGCCGCTCAAGAAATCGCTGTCCGGAACCAGCCGAAGGATGTCCAGGATTGAGCAATTGTCTATGGTAATGCCTACAGGCATCGTTTAACCATTTTACATAAACGTAACATCAAATTACATACACTTTCACACAAGTTGCAAATTGTATAAGACACTTTAGATTTTTCTATGCTTAAATCGCTCTGTTTATTGTAAAATAGACTAGTATTCCTACTAAAACTGATTAAATTAAAATTGGGTAAATATGTGTTACACTAAACTATATTAAAAATATGTTCCTTGTCCAATCTAACATATACGATAAAAATATAACGAAAACACTTTGACTCATTCCAAATTCAGGGTTAACAGAAATAATTACATGAAGACACTTTTTACACAATACATTCTACAGCAAATTCTTTTCTTAATTACCTTTATCACTTCATGCCCTTCTTGTAGCTTATGCGTAGTTGCATGATGCATGAAAAAGCACCCTCACAGTGGGTTTCAACTGCCGAAACACTGGTATATTGCATATTGTCTGTCATTCGTGTCTTCTTGACAAAACTGAAATAGCAATATGTATTATACTTGCGTAATGGCAATGGAAACTCACGGTTACAATGAATATTTCAAATCGCTGATTAGCTGTTGTATTTAGGCAATAAAGTCGGGAGGATTCAATGCACGTGCCAAGATACGGCTTGCGTTTGTTGTGGTGCGCGCGGCCGTACGCCTGCGTCGTCTACCGCATACCGCCGCGCAGGCTGTGCCCCTAGTCGACGCGCTCCGAGATCCATACACCATGCGAGCATTGAGAAAGGTTAGTTTACCTCCTGCAAGTTCTGTGTTCTTGGTACAATAACAGTATCAAATCGGAGCAACAAAATGGAATACTTTTTATATTTACTTTTTTTTAGTTTGCTAGAACTAGTGGTCCAAGGGATGGTAAATAAAGTTGGCGTTCAAAGTCAAAGTAAAATTTGGCTAAATTACCCTGAAACTTCTTTGTTTATAGGTTATCGATGGTTGTGCATTCCGAGTGTACGGGCATTGGGTAAAGAAGGGCGAGGGCCAGAACCGAGCGGCGCTGTTTGAGAACATGCCCAAGACGGAGCTGAAGAGCCTCTACGTCAGTAACCTGAGCCGATAGCCGCCGCGCTGCTGCTTCTGGATGCACTTCCTTTATACTATGCTTTCCTGGTCCTTTGGTAAGTTACACAAAAAAAAAGATTTATATAAATCCGTGGGTGACGTCATCAATTAATATTTTTGAGTTTTCAATATTGAAATTACAGACGTCAAAAGGCGATGGATTGTGAGAAATGTATGAAAGAAATTCTCATAATGCTTAAAGGTAACTCTAGAATTAGAATTTAGATTGTCAAGGAGCAAGGTTGGCAGTGGTCAACTTTCAAATGTTTATTAATTTCTAGATGTGGCGTAAAATTATTATGACACAGTATTCTAACATATTTTAGTAATTGTAGTATAGGCATACGCATATATTTAGTATCTTCACATTCATCTAGCTTGCAAAGACACGCACTGTGTTGTAATTACTAATTATATTTAAAAAAAATTACGAAATTATTTCCGAAAGTAACTATAGCCGTTTATCAAAAAATTATACCTAATAGGATATACGATCTGAAAAAAAAATCAACGTCCTGTCATGTTCAGTGGCACTAGAGTATTGCCACCGAGGGGGTTTCAGTGGGTAAAATCCCACATAACCTTGTCCGCGTTCCCCCGATACAGAAAAGTGAAGATTATCCTTCCCCTTTGCAGGAGTGAACGTGTACCAGGGTAGCATCGCCAATGAAGAAGTCGAGCTGCGACCCGCTGCTCCGACTCAACCCCACGTCCTTAAAGTGTGATGTAGGTTAGTGATAGAGAATGTCAACAGCTCTAGTACCCTAGTAATTTAATTACCATTTATATACAGTACGTATGTATTTAGAACAAATTGTACGTACGTTTACGTCGCCAATGCCATATTAGCAAAGACGTTACGTTATTTAGAACGTAAACTAGTGACTATTGCCATCTCTTTCATACTCTTTGAAAAAATAGAGATAGCAATAATATACAAGTGTCATTTCTAATTGACATTTGACTTAATATCGGTACAAATCAGATGGCAATAAGACGTAAGCAATAGTTTAATTGTATTCGTGTGATCAAAGAAATATTAATTATAGTATAGTTAAGTTGTTATTTGTTTTCTCAATATTTTAAGATAAACATTTAGTTTGTAGATTGTGTATTAGTATTATAAAAAGGCGGTTTTGTTTGCTTTAGTAATTTGGACTTTGATCTGAGCAATATAGTGATTATTTTTGCATAAAAACCGCTTTTAAAAGTTTAGATAAATAATCCTAGTTTCAATTTTGAATATATTTTGTACTCGATATATTAGTAATACGTTTGTATCAGTTTTAAAACAAACTATGAAGTTTGTAATCAAAGAGTTTGAATTTAAAATATTTGAAAATATAGTCGATTTTTTAGAATTGACCTAAACATGGGTGCATAAAAATTCGTAGATAAATAAATACAGAAATGTAACATTTATTTTTAGTAAGTAATTTTTCCGTTTTTTTGACATTTATATGTGATTTATATTCTATTATTATACTCCTTTCATGACCAAAATGTCAAAAAAAATGACTCATATTTTTAATGTTGTCACGGTTATGTCACTTTCCACAATGACAGTTTAATTTAAAATAAATAATTAAAAATTTTATTCTTAAAATTGTGCAAAAAATGTTTTTTTTATACCGTCAACATCTTTGTTTTGTTCATTAAAAAAACTAAATCAAATTTCGTATGTGTCAACAAAATACATAAATTTATCTATGGCTCCTACGTAAATAGTCGTAACCCAAAATTTTTAAAATTTTCACAATTTTTTATATTTTTATTAAATTAACTTTTTATACGTAGGGACCATCGATATTTGTATACGTATGTAAATGGAAGAAGTATAATAAAGATATATGTATATTCACGTAGATTATGTGTTATTTAATTTCGTTTATTTTGTGGTAAAAATATAAATATATGTACAATTAGTAAAAAGTAAAGCAATATCGTGATATATATTTTATATAATTAGATTAGATTCAGTATTAAACATATACTCATATTTATATATTAAAATCTATATCAAAATATCTAAAATTTAAGCATTATATGCTATCAACAAAAAGTAAAAATTGTAATTCCCTCGAAATTATTTAATTTAGAGGTGCGCTATAAAACTTTTTCCTTCATATTAATATATTTTTATTACTTATGTAGTGAAATTCTCTATAAATATAATATATCTGTATTTTGACTTTCGGTGCGTTTTGTTTTACCATGAAAATATATGCTCTAACTCTCCAAATGTTGTTTTTTTTACTTTCATAAATTTATTAACATTTTTTTTATTTGATGGGGTAAAGGATCTGTTTACCTAATAACAATTGACTATTATCCAATACATAAATTAATAATATGTCTTTATGTATGTGAATTTATAAATGAACAGATTAGAAGCATTCCTTTTTCCCTTCTCTTCCATTGTAGCAAGGATTTGTCAAAATCCTGTGAGAAATATACAAAAAAAGTCGATTTGAAACACCAAGCAGATTACACTATTGGACACTATGTTCTTGAAAATTTTGACCTTTACATTCTTTTTCGATAGAATTTCGAAATAATATAATCGTAATCTTTTTCAGTATTTTAATTTTAACGAATTGTTTACAGTACATAAAATATTAGCAAATTTTAAGGTGAAATTGTAAAAAGTCAAGTTGTTATTCGGCGCGCAAAGCAACCGGTGAAGTGAAAGTCGGCTGAGTTGTCGCACGTGCTCGCGCCCGCGGTACAAAAGTAGGCGAGCGAAGTCGCCGACCGCCGAGTGGCGTGCGAGCGGGACGGCATCATCGATGGATAAACAACGCGATAGAATCTATAGGGATGTGCGCACAATGATTGAGCTTGACATCTCACCGAGTTGTGATTTGTTCCTACAGAATATCAACTCATTTACCTTCAGTGTAAGTTTTGTCGGAAAATAAAAGTCCTAATTATTTGAGTAAAAATAAATTTTCTTTTTTCATTCTTATCAAAATAATCTTCAAGGCACCACTATAAAATGTTCTATATATTTTGTATATATAGTTATATAAGTAACCAATAATTTCGTTAGAATGAATAGGATATGGTGGGCTGATTTTTGTATAATAATCTGACTTAAGGTAAGTATGTATAAAGTTAATGATTTGGTAAAGTATCTTGAACATCATCTTCGTTATCTACTGGCGGAGTTATCGTTATTCGTTATCTATCTTCTTATTGTAAACATAATACCTTGCAGTGTTACGCTTAAAATGAAGCGGACAAAATATTCATTAAAATGATCTAATCAGCTGAGCGGGAAAACAAGGGCCAGGCCTAGCGGCGTGCATACGGTCGCTGCAGCGGCATCGATCGCGCCGGGGCGGTGCGCGGTTGGCGCGCGGCAGTGGTCACGTGACGAGAGCGCCGCGCACCGATTGGGCGAGCGGGCCGGCGGCCACGTGAGCGGCGCGCGGCGCGCGTGGCCAGTCGCGGCGTGACAGCGGGCGCGCTCGTACCGCGCGCGGCCGTGCCGTACAAACATGAGCCGCCTCGACACGCTGCTCGAGGCGGCGCGCTTCATCGAGCTGCAGGAGCGCCGTCTCCAGGCCGGTAAGTCCTTCGAAGCCGACAGAGGCCCGCCCGCACCCGCCGCCGCGCCGCAGCACTCGCCTCGCGCCCGCCGCTCTTGACCTTGAACGCCACGCACTCGCGGCCCGCCCCGCCCCACGTAAACAAAGGAAGCCCGATATTCGCCGATCGCTGCAAGTGAACGTCCATCTGCACCTCCTGGCTTTCACACCGGAACGACTTGTGCTACCAAAGGTCGATCGTGCGCCGCCTAGGCGAAATCTGTGAGCTAGCTCCGTCGGCCCGCGACGAAAACCTCGTTCGAATTCGCCGGGTCAAACGTAATAAAACTACGATACAAAAGTTTTTGTAAATCAGTTTCGTGCGCTGTTTTAATCGGAGCAACCGAATGGTTCACAGAGTCCATGTCATTTATCATATATGGTGGGCAATATCCCAGTGTGTTGAATTTACGTCGTTGGACTGGGTTGCACGTACGCACATCGCACTCGCACACAGGCGCCGCGTCGCGTGTAGGTGGGCGCTGCCGCTCGGTTATTTCACCTAGCCTGCGTGTTTTCCGACGTCGACTACGATGATTAGTGTAGCGTACATTGTGAAGTGGCTCGAGCTAAAATTCAATTTCGCGGTTTGCGTGACGCATTGGTAGCTGTCGGAGCGCGGCCGCGGCGGTAAGCCCGGTCAGCTGATCGCCGCGTGTGTCGGGGCGGACGAGGGGCGCGGCGCGGCGGGGGGCGGGGCAGACGTGATGTGCACACGCATCGCATGCGCCGCTCGATGCATTCATAAACACATCAAGTACTGAACGTAGATTTTAAAAAAATTAAGTTAAATCTGGCACAAGGCGCAGTTGCGTAACGTGCGAGAGCTCGGCTGCGGCGTCGGAGCGTCGGTCCTTAACCGATGTTTTCATCATGCGCAGCACACAGCGGCACAGCGTACTATCAAAGCAGATAGGCTCGCTAAATGGTCGCCGCCACGTATCTGTCGTCACATTATACCTACACCACGCTACATAAACAACAAACGTAACTCAATAACAGGATAAGAGCTTCGAGAAAATACTCGCATCTTTAATGTCAGGGCCTTGTTTACGTCGCTGTGTATTGTGTTGCTTTTACCTAAATTTGAATATTACAATGATATTTTACCTTTTAGTGCGATAAAGAAATGCTCAATCAAACTTTCCTTAAGATGCAACTTTTTCGTACATAAATAAAAAGAAGTAAGGACGAATTTTTTTCTTTTGATCATGTATGGTACCAAATAGCATTTTTATTACATTATTCCCTTTCATGTATGTATAATTGGTATATTAGAGCTTATTAAAATGTTAACATTTTTATTTTATTTTTAAAAGTGCGCGTATGGCTTTTAAACGATTCCTGTCTTGTTAACACAACTTTTAAATGTCATATAAAACATGTTATGGTCGTTATATCCTTAACTATGAAAAAATACATAGTAGGTATATAACGTGATGTCGAGACATATAATTTTTTGCAGTCAAAAGAACTCTTGTTTGGGTCTAGGAAACACTTAAGCCTGTCAACAGCAAAAGCGAAGCGGAAGCAAGAAGTTTGATATGCATTTTTCATTTAATTTTTCGTTGTTTTCGTAGAACAGTTAACCAAACGGGATTATTATACGTAATATTCTGCGTTCTGTTTACGTGTACAGAGGGCAAAGCTGGAATATTCTTAAGAACATTTTCTTAACGTTATTGTTTTCACTAAAATTTGTACAACGCCACCTACCGGAAGTAGAGTACATCAACTCTCATAGAAATTTCGACATATAATGTCGATGACTAGGAGGGCGGGTGTCGTAAATATTCTAGTTTACTAATTACTAGGCTCAAATGTTATGATTCGTATAGCTTTGACTTGTCTATCTTTGCTGTGTACAACAAGCTTTGCACACGACACAGGCTTTGCACTCAACAAAAGAACATGCGGAGAAACAAAAGAAAAATAGTCGGAAGGCAGACATTTAGTGCTAGTCCTCCATTTAGGCTTTTATGACGTAAAAACCTTCACGATTATGTACTAGACATTAACAGGTGAAAATGTAGCGCTTATTTTTTCGTCATTTTCATATCAGACGTCGTCTGTTGACAGCAGTTTGTGCTCTGTTGTGGCTTTTACATCGATTTCTGATCAAAATAAAAATATTTCACATTTTTTGTATTTATGATGCAATTTTTTATATCCAAAGGTGACATATGAGATTTTGCCGCCATTTGCAGATATGTTGCATATCATCGACAGAGGAGGGGACGAGAGCGACGGGGGAAAATAATTCACCTTCCTATGCGTCAATTTTTTTTTTTCGAATTGAAACTCAAAACTGTTGCCCCAAGTTTGTTACATATGTATTTTTAAGCGTTATTTTAACTGGTTAAAGGTCATTTGTATATAATTAAACGTGACACGTGCCACGTACCCATGTACCGTCCGCAAAATAAACGAGCGTATTGAACCTTGTCGAAATTCAAATGCGATCAAAGACATCGTCACCCTAGGAATTTTAACACGCTAACGGTACACTGGCTAATGCATAGGCAAGACAATATGGTAAAAATATACCTACGTGTATTCAGTTTTTCAAATCGCTTCCTCCTAGATCGCCATTTGCAAGTCAAGTCCGGTTGAGCCGATGTCAAACTAGGGCTGTCAAATCTAATTTTCATTATTTTGTGAGCGTAATGGTCGATAAGATTGACTCATAATGTGAAAGAAGGTTACTTTTTATCGTTCTAAGAGGTCAAGGGTTGTCAAGTTTGACGGCCGTGTTCAGTTATTCGATGTTGACAACCCTAATGTTGAAGTCGGCTGTGAATGGGATTAATAAAAAATACATGTTGAATATTTCAACTTGAATACAATGTCTATAGGGGTCATTGTACATGTTATCGTTTACACTACCGAAACATTAGTACAAAAACATATCGCCATCCCTTTCATTTGTCTTGAAAATATTGAGATAGCAATATGAATGTTACAGCCGGCAGACGAATAACTTTATTTTTATTCTCAAGTATTTGACACAGAGATATAAAAAAAAATCACAGTCTCCGTATAAATCAATTTTTTTATTGACAACGCGTTTGTTCTGACTTGTAATAGGTATGCAACTAGAAAAGTTAGACGTAAACGTAACAGCATGATTATGTAAAAAAAAATTACCAAAAATTTCCCAAAAATATTTTTTATAATTCGATCTGCGATATTTAATATAGTGCAATAATCGAGCCTAAATATAAAATTATATCTTAATGAACCTTAAAACATAGACAAATTGAAAAAAAACATTTTAATGTGTGCGTACTCTTGTCTGTGTGCAACAATTACAACAAACACATTGTATTTTTTACGGCCATGAGATCATCTCTATTCAACCCAAAGATAAGCAAGTGTTGGCCGCATTTTGGCAGTGAGTCTACATACAAATATTAATTGGAAGAAAAAAAAATGTTTTCAGTAATAAATTCAGATTGAAAAATGGATACAAATAGCGTTGTTTATCTATCTTTAAAACGTTATGTGGTGGTAAAAGTTTTATAAGTAGAATACTATTTGCCGGTTTTAGATCGCAAAGAACAATAGTGTGCACGGCATGGCGGCCAGCTCGTTCGCACGCGTTCGCGGCTCGTACGGAGGTGGCGGCCGTACGATCCCTTTCACCGTTCTGCTAGCCTGGTACTCGCGCGGCCTTACGCGGGCCTTGATTGTTTCATTGCGATGACGATGCTTTGGTGCCGTATATTAAAAATAAACAGGGTAGACAGGGAGAGAATTACTATATTTAACTGATATTCCAAAAAAATATGTGCATTGAGTATTAAATCTGATAAACAGAATTCTGGTTATTAACAAGTCCTAAACAGTCATTGAAACATCGCTTTTTGTTGTGACAATCGTTTTGATCATATAGGTATAATTAATTATAGTTCATTGTTTTTTCGTACATAGAACCTCACTCGTCCGGTACAAGTCAGCTTATATTGTAGAGTATGTTATATAACTTTAGTGAAATAAATCATTATAGCGTTGCTAGGAATTGGTTGCGGCCCGGACAAAGCCGGTTAGCTTGTCGTACAGTACGGTACGGCATGGCAGCTGATAAGTGTCGTGTAAACACGATAACACCGCCTCGTAGTCACTCGCAAGCCATATGCAATGCTTTTTATACACGCAACGGTATATACTATGCCCTAACAACATACTGGTCATCTCTCTCCCGGTTGCAGGCAAAGTAAAATGTTCTGATTCTTGCGACATTATGAGCGCCTGGTATGTCCTGGAAGCATTACTATTTGTGGTGATTCTGGAAGGTTAATTTTCTGTGGTCTTGGTAGGTTTTTTTAGTATAGTGGCTAATTTTATTTAAAAAAAATAATGTTTGTGTTTCTTTTCATAATTTTAAAACAATTTTATTAAAATGGCTTTGACGGGCAAACTCGTGACATTGAAGTCAAACAGCTCTATTCAACGAAATATGACTATTATTACGCAAGGAATCTAAATGCATTTTAAATGAGATTTTTAAATTGAGAGAAATCACAGAAGTACTGTTGTAAAGCAACGTCAAACATTTGCGCTATATCGTCGGAACTGAACGCGATGTATTATCATTTGCTTTTGTAACTTGCCTATAAATAGTACATTCTTATTAATAGACTTTGACAATTGACCCGCGTTTCAAACACAGAGTGTCGCAACTATAATACTACTAGCAAAATTGTAAGTTGGTAAATTCAAGATGGCGGCTATATTCTATCTAGGCTCTTTAACCGTATCAACACCAGACTAAATATTATCAGCCGGGTGTTTGCGTTGGGCCAGCTTCCCAATTGGCCTATCGAGAAACATCCAATCAACCTGTTCTTTTCGGTATTTTACCTACTACTTCCATACATTTTAATTGCCCGTCATATCAGAATTCACTCCTTGCTTAAGTATAAATATTTTATTATTACTTCAAGATGTAGTTTTATTGCGCTGACTTAAAAGTTCAGACGTAGTATAATTTTCGCGCAACATTTTTTAAGAATCAAACTAGATTTAAAGAGCCATTATATAATTTCTGTAAAACAACATTAAAATTTGTAATAATTAAAACATCACAGACACATTTTGAATAAAAAATTAAAATCAAAATCGTCGACGCCATTTGCAAAAAAAAATACTAACGACTAGTGATTATGAAAGAGAAAGAACTAAATTGGTATTGAGATGGAGTGGGATAGGTATAATTTTGAATGTTGCGCTTGTAGTAATTGTTCGCTCATTTCAATAACATAAAGACTTATTGATATTTAAATGATTGCATATTACACACGCATGAGACTGTTGACCTTTGCCACTTTTACATTCTTAGACTCAATTGAATACATCCAAAAGTGTATATAAATCTAAAGGATTTGTAACTAAATTGGTAGCAAATACGAATTATCTATTTTATTCAACTTTATTCCTGACGGACAGAAAGTTATTGTTTATCCCCGATGTACATTTAAGCACAAAAGACTATATAAATTTTGAATAATAAGGTGGAACTCGCTCCGTATTCCGTGTCATAGGGTTAAAGTCAGTCATATTATTGTATTTACTATTACTTGTTTTTCAGACAAGTCTAGTCGTGATAGTATAAGAAACAACTTTTAAACTTGATATAATGACATTGAATTTTATTGTACAAGTGTGCTTACTTGTATATGTGTGAGTTAATAAATAAATACATGACTGGTCGGTATCGGTGACTGAGGGAGCTATCTCGACGTCCGGTGGGTGGGAACCCCCTGTTGCCGCTTCGACTCCCGGGTCGCTTATATTTCATATTGATTGCTCGAATCGGTTATAATCACTAACAATTGCGTTGATACAGTCGCTAACGGTAGGCGATACAAAAAGTATTAAAATGTTTGTACGGCAAGCAGAGACATCCAACTACGGTAGTTTAACTCTTATTTGATGGAAAAAAGGTTTAATAAAGTTACGCTTCAATCTTATAAGGATTTACAGCACTCAAAGTTCAATAGATTATGGTATTGAAAGTTATAACGTTAAAGTTTTGTTAAACTGACTTGTTTTAAGCGCAGGATAACTGATTTTAGTTATATGGCCGTTTCAGAAATAGAATCTAGGCATGACGCTAGGTCGCAGCCGCATCGCAACCTGCTAAACCGGCAGGTGTGGTTACCCGGGGCGCATGAGGCGGGGGAGGTGTCCGGCGGCCGCGCTGCACGCTGCACCGCGCCAAGGTCAGCCGCCGCACGCATGCGTCGCTCCCTCCTCCCGCGTCCCCGCTCGTCGCCCTCTCACCCGCCACCCTCTGTCGCCGGCGGCGGCGGCACCCACGATACTTATGTGTTCCTGTTAGCCGCTCACCAAATACGCTCGCCCCCCTCTCTCCCACTTTGTGGCGATAGGAATGGTCAGAAAGTAGAAATTATCTTAGTACAAATTAGATTATGTTTTATGGTAGTCACGCTTTAATGATTATTGGAAATACCACTTTCGGGTTCAATATAAGTAGAGCAGCTGATGCTATGGATCAAATTCCTAAATATTGACAACAAAGTAGGGTTTATAGGCGCAAATTGTACATGAAAAAGTGTATAAAAAACATTTAGCCAAATTATTTGGTACTCTGAATTTTTTCTAATTTGTAAAAATGTAGAAGACCAAGCCATGTAGTTTAACATTCTTAGGGCTGTGGTCAACGTATCTTGCATGGTGCAAACATTATAATTTATAGTTGTATGAAGATAACACGTGCCCGCCGAGCTGCCGGGTACGTGGGCGGTGGGCAAGCACTCTGTCACACGCACACACACGCAACAGAGAAATCAAACTATTGACTGTTACTTCGTGTTTCGTGATGTGTTGGATTAAATTTCACTTTAGCCACTCAATGATCTGTTATAAGCCAAGCGACAAGTTAATTTTTTAAATGGAGCCTCTTGCAATGGCCTAGTTTTTATATCGCAAGGGAATGTCAAATACAGTGGCGAGTTGTGAGAAAGATCTAAGTTTTTTTACAATTAAAAACTATTGTGCGTCGAAAACGTAGTGGAGGTCACGCGCACCTACCCACACTCCATTAGAAAGCTAAACGGCGTCGCGAATAACACAAGGAGCGGTGCGTCGCGGTCGCCTCCTACGTCCGCACCGTTTGATTCGGTTGCAATGTTCCATTCACCTTATTCGCCGGCGTCGAGGTTCACTGACTCCGCCAGGCGACCGACTAAACTCCTCGGACACGTCACCGTGCTCGTGCCGGTGTTTCATCAGCCGCCGTCGCTGTTAGCATTCTGCCGGCGTGCGGCGTACGGCGGCGCGCCGCTACGACCTCGTTTCGCGAGCGGCCGCTCCGTGCAGCGTTATGTAAAGCGCTGAGGCGCACGGTGCAGCGGCGAGCGTTGCGCTCGGCCGCGTGTCGCGACCCCCGCGCACCGCACCGCGCCGCACGCCGCCACACCGCCGCCCCGATACCCCAACACCCGCGCTCTTCGCCTTGCGATTTCGTCCGCCCGTCGCGTCGGTTTCACTGGCGCGGGCCGCGGCGTAGGGGGGTTCCGGAGGTCGCGCGCCTCCCGCTTCCTCCGCCCTCCGAGACGGAGAGCGCTCGGTTCAGTCGTCGAGCGGAGTGCGTCGGCGCTGGTCGAGCTTCTGTCGCATCAGTCGCGTCGCTCGGTACGTGAGAGACGTGCGGCGCACTCGGCCGTGCGCCCGCTCGGGAGTCGTTCGTGTGCCGCGGTTGTCGGGTGCGTTTGCGACGGCAGCGGCGGTGCGGTGTAGTGCCGGTGCCGGCCGCGGTCCGAAATAGCGTGCGTTATCATCGCGACCTCGGACGGCGAGACGAGATACCGCGAGGTCGGCGGCACCTGCGCCGCGCCGCGCCGCGCCCCACGTGCGCGCCGCCCTGCAGCCGACAATTAGCAACTGTCTGCGGCCCTCCCCCGCCCCTCGCCCCCAGCAACACCCCGCGCGCCCTGCCCTCGTCTGGACTTTTGCACCTTCCGACGCGAATCGAATTTTTACGTATCCAGCGATGCACATTCCCCAGCCCTAAACTTATAAGTACTATTACTCTTTATTTCAAAGCGATAGTATATCTCAATAGATAACCTCATCCTGAATGCCACTATAAAGACATGTAATTGTCAGTATAGAAAAGTCGTAGCGATTGGCGACACATTGCAAATAAAACGATTTCGCAATTAGCAGACCGCCTCATTACTGCGGGTTGCGTAATTCTTATAACAAAGATCAAGAGTTTGTTTATAGTTTTTTTTTATTAATTTTTCATTCGACACAGGTTTCCTTGTATGTATTTTATATGTATAATACGATGGAATCTTTGTCGATTTATAATATATAGTACTGGATGTACTGGATGGTTTCAAGTACTAAAACTTAATAACATAATTTTGAGTTTCTATATACCTTAGGCACCAGGAATTAACAAAATCTATTATTTTAATTTCAAGGTCTTAATTGTTTCATCGTAAGTACTTACTTCTTTGTCTATACCAGTTTAAACCAGTTTATTCTTCTTTTTATTCCTCAATTTTATTTTAATAATTTATTGCACGTTATCGATATCTCTCAATGGAAGCTGTGCAGACAAATTTATATAAATTTTGTGAATCCTGAGAAAAATTTCTGTGTAATTAAGTCCAATTGGAGTACGGCTATAGGCATAACTCTTTGTTATAAGTTCTATCCGGTTTTTTTTCTATTACGTAATACTTTATCTTAAAGCCTAACTTGCATTTCAGGTCTTACTAATATTATAAATGCCAATGTTAAGATGTATGGATGGATGTTTGATACAAAGAATCTCCAGAACGGCTTAAGGGGTTTTGATGAATTTTAGCACAGGTGTAGAATATAGTCCGGAAGAACACATACTTATTAAGTTGTTTTAAATTCAGCGCAGACGGAGTGGCGGGTGGAAGGCTTGTTTTTAAATAGATTCGACATGACTTTAATTCCTATTTAAAATTATATAATTAGTAATTATTTAATTTGTATAAACTTATTAAATACTTGGCAGTTATTTAAGAATAAAATAATGTAAAAAACATGCAAAATATTTTCATTATCTTTGTGCATAACTAAGGCATGAATTAAACGTAAATTATTTATTTTTGCGTAGAGACGACTTTAATTTATTTTAACTTTTAATCTTTTAAAATGTTGAAACATAGACTCTAGATGTAATTGGCTATCGCCTGCGATTCTGTCCGTGCGGTAAGAAAGCCTTAACTAGTAGCCTATGCGTTCTTCCAGACTATGTTTTATCTACATTTATGCCAAATTTCAGCAAGATCCATACAGCCGTTCTGGAGAGAACTTCACACAAACATCCATCCATCCAATCATTCTCATTAGTAGTAGGATTTAGCGTCCAGTAAATCTTATGAGAGGTCTTTAAAACCTGTCTTTATGCCTTTGTCTCGGTTTGCCATTCAAAATAGTTAAGTTTAAACTGCATAAAATAACCTGTATTCATAATTGCAATACCTATCATTCACCGACTAAAAATGTAGTCCGGTTTATTGTTTTTTTTAAAATTAACTTTAACTTTTTTTGTTAAAAGGACTTGTTAATTCGTGACATCGTGTGACTTGCGCAATATGATTAGCGATATTGTGCAATGCATTGTTAACGTGTCCTACTTATGCAGAAATGAAGTTGTCCGTCTTAGAACTGATGTCAGTGCAAAATAACTAATGACAACGCACTCCAGTTACTAAGAACGCATAAAACATAGATTCCCAAACTATTCACAAAGATTCCTTTTTGATTAACTACTACTTTTGGTATTCAATTTCATGGTAACTTCAGTGTTTTCTGCACTCCTGGTAGTTCTTGACCATTTTGAAAACAAAGATTTAAACTAGATTATGGACCAGCCTTGGCTTCACACGGTTATTATTATTTTTAGTTAATATTCCTTTGTCATAATGGCATCAATTCATAGTAATAAAATAATTACGTATGGGTACTTTTCGTGCATTGAACTTTGTTAAGAACCGCTTATTAATCACATGTACCAGATTCAAAACTCAATCCAATAAGTAAGCAATTTTTGCTCAAAGCAAAATTCAAGATGGCGTAACGTTTCGTTTTTCAAAGTGATTCATAAAATTAAAATTTAAATGAAATATGTATTTAGATATATTAATAAAAGACGCAATTATTCAACTACGAATGTTTTAGTAGCAATAGCTTATCACGGCCACTTTATCATTAACTACAAACATTATGAATACTGTTTAAACTTTTGTTTTTTTTTTATTCTTTTCCATCTCCAACCTCAACCACCCAGGTTTTTTCTTAATTCAGCATTCATTGTCTAAAAATACTGACAAGCTTTCGTAATAGTTTTCGATAGAGATATAGCAAGCTCAAAATGTGATTACCATTTTAACCGTAGTTCATTGTGCGCGTATCCATAATGTCGACTTTATTTGAATTTTGAGTAGAATGAATAAATTCGAGGTGAGAATCCTATCGATTTTCTATCTTGGATTACGAAGGCTACGTATATACTAAACATATACAATACATAATGGTCACGGTATCTATTACGAGAATTACATAATACGAGATATAAAAATATAGCGCGTTGTACACGTGCGCCTCTCCCCCTGCTCCCCTCGCAGCTACCCCTCGTCATCCGCACTCCTCCACTTGTCGTTTACGTAACGCGTTTACGTTTCACCAAACGCGCCTCCATGTCTCCGCTCGTTATGATTGATCCCTAACGATACCCTTCCCTATGTTTTCCTGGTACAGGCCTTTGAATTTATTTTGTCTGTATGAGGAAAAGAAATTCTTTATTTCTTAAAAATCTTCAAAATCCTATAATAACTAACTACACACATCTCTCTCTTTCTAGCTAATCAAAAATATAAAAGAACATTTTGCTCACAAATCCTATTAGCCCCAAGTAATTCAGAATTTAGGCAGTTGAATCACTCTGTATAGAGATTTCAGGCGTTTAGACCTAGGATACAATTTTTGTATCTCGGTACAGTACTTTTAAAATTATGTTAAATATTGCTTTCCATTTAGATTTAATGCCTTTGAAAGCGTTCTCTTGGCAACATTTGTAACTGCAGTGGACGTTGCTTTGCGCGCTCACTGCTTTCTAGAATGTTCCCAAGCGAGCAGTGTTTCATATTGTACGATGCAGTGGTACGCCATTGTTTAGTGCACTGGACTCAGCACGTGTACAATCTATTCAAACAAGCAAGCCCGATAACGTTCCGTCCGAACTAACCGACCTACACCTGTTTAATATTCGTTTTTTTTTCTCTCGTATTTTAAATGCCTCTATGAAGTTGATCTTGGCTCTCATTCAGCCATGGTGCGTCACAATGACGGCTAAAGTTAGTCAGCGTCGCACAATATTACACTATAAAAACTAGTCGTGAAATCTATTTTATCATCGAAAGCATTGTATGTAGTAATTTTTAAAGGTCAATGGTGTGTCAAGTTTTATCATCAGTACTAAGGCATCATGAAGGTTTAGGAGGTACCTATATCGGGTAGTCAGTAACTCAGGGCGCGTGGGAGGGGCTGAGGGGAAAGTGCACGTGTCAGTGGTGGCAGCGTCGTGCATGCCATGCGTTCCCCTCCCCCGCACTTGTTGCTCGTCGTCGCCGCACAGAAGTGGCGCTACCGGTGTCGCCGGCCTTCGCACCACATCATGACTTCCGTCCCCCTCGTATCGTGCCCTCTCTTTCGCGAACATCGCATTTTAACTGCGAAAACTGATTCATTGATGTTAACTCGTTTTTTTATCATACGCAAATAATTAAAAACAAACAAATAAGCGTGACAAAAATTATATGTATGTTTTGTACAATCTTGCCCGTTTTCGCGTAAACAAACTGAATGTATCACTAGAACGAGGCAAAACAAGGTTATAACATAAAATGTTGTTCTTTATTATATTGCACTAGTGTTTATTTAATGAATACCTTTAAGAAAATTATCTGTTTATTACAAAAATATGATGGAAGTTTACAAATTTAATTACGTATTTAGTTACAGAAACAATATAAGTACGTCAATGAATCCGTATACAATACGCCTGTTTCGTCTCCCTATTTCACATTTCTTTCGATTTCCCAACAATTCTTACGTCGTCAGATTTTTCTATCGCAAACGCACCCGCTTATTGTGTAAAATTTGTAATTCCAGATACGTAATGAGTGATTGTGAATAATAATTAATAATAAACATTCTATATGTGAACAATTTTAAGAACTGTTAAGTAAAAATGACTAGGACGTGTTTAAATGTAAGAGGGAATTATGAGGAAAGTTGTTAGTGAAGTTATCGTCGTACCATAGAATGGGTATACTCATGGAAACCACCAAAGTGAATTTGGGCACTGCCAGATATCGAGGACGTGGTAGAGAGTCGGATTATTTCACGATGGGAACCCCCAGGAAGGCTTTCTACGCGGATACACTGCATACGATCGCCATTAATACCAGGGAGACAGAATTCGGAAGTATCGTTGAGCCGATACCGATAACGCTCAAGACTTACAAGCCGTACCAATCCCAGGGTTATGTGTACCCACAGCAGATTGCAACACCCGCGACTCCTGTGGTCCGGGTACCTGAGACTGATAGACCCTCCCCAGCGAAAAGCGATCCAAGTCCTGTTAAGGAAGCTAAGGATGATATAATCGCTAGGCCTCCTCCTAAAAAGAAATGGATCAAAGAGTACCTAGGTGAGTTTTAGTGCTAAGTACATAATATGTTAACTGTTATGTATCACATGATTGTACTGAAAATTGTTAAGATTTTACTGCACTTTTTTATTTTCCGTTCACAGAAGATGAGGTACAGACTGAAAACTATTGTTTCTGCTAAATGCTTGACCCTTGAAAAATCTATGTTCACGTTATTTACTTGATAAAAACCTTGATGTAACGAATCAATAATCTGATAGACTTCGATAGCCCACGTAGGAAGTCACCGTGGCAACATAACAAGAGTTTATCAGGCATGTAGTACACAGTCGTAAAAGCGAATCGATACTTCCGAATTTTCATGGATTCAATTTGATTTTTATGTCTGGGTGTGCTAAGGGCGTTTCGATTCGCTTGAATATCGCTTTGCCGGCTGTGTGCTACATGATTTAGAAATTTCTACCTTTAACATATTATTTTTCCTTTTATCGAGATAATTTGTATTATTTGGCTCCCAGTGCGTGGGCATAAGGGTTCTTATTTGTAACGTTATTTTCTTCAATTTGTGTCATTAGTTCTATTTGTGCTAACTCAGTTTAGTACGATTTGAGTTAAGTGGATCACGTTTTCTTGGACTGATCCGTGTTTTAAGTGAATATCAATACATCTGTCGTCTCAAGATGTAGTCTGAAACAAAGTACGTACATTGCATTTTTGTTCCGTCTTTAACCGACAATGTTCGCGTCAAGGTGTACCTCTCCTGAAGGTCGATGTCTGCACGCCTTGTAGACAAGACACGCCCAGTTTGATCGTTGCATGATAAAAATTACCAAGACATCGAGTGAAAATTAACATCCTGTATCTTATGCAACCCTGATCTGTGAACACATAATCGGAAAAAAATAAGTACTGGGCACTTGCTAATAAAGTAATAAATGGTTTAATACTTCAGAATGATGTAGATTTCTTATATTTAATGGTATAAATAAATCTTATATTTTTAACCGTAGGTTTCTCATTATAAAAACTCCGTTTAAAACGTATTGTTGTCTCTCTTTTGTCTAAGATAATGACAGGGATAACGATATGTTTGATACAGAGATTATCGACTCGGAAACCCACGGGTATTCGTAAAACCATGACGCATTGGTCAATCGATTTTACATTTGCGATTCAGGGCATCTTTCACCTTCATTGTATTGAAACTGGGGGCGGTAATCTCATAAAAGTAGTCAAATTACTACGACTAGTAGTGTAGTAGTTTAAATTGTAAATCACTAATTTACAAGTGACGCTACAGCGGCCATCTTTATAGGATTAAAAGACTACGCCGTATCTTTGTTAGGTTTGGTTTTTAAATAATGCGTACATAATTGTTAATAATATTATGGTACAAGTTCTGATATTATTAATATAATGGAACTAGAAAGGAAAAATATTTAGGTAATATAAATTACATATCTTAAAATAATTATTTTTGGTCCGGCCCTTGATTCTATTTTACGCAAATACTCGTATTGCTAAGTCAATTATCGTTAAACACTTTTTGAACCCAACTTTTCATGTAGTTAAGCAATGTTGTCTGGCCCGATGAGAAAGGTATATAAAAATCGCATAAAAACATGACAACACAGCACATTTCAATTTGTTAATGTCAAGAAGGCACTAATGAGTTATCATAATTTAGTTTGTCAGTCTAAAGACGTAATTATGACACTATTATGACTATAATAGTATTGTATAATGAGCATACCATTTCCTTAAAGGCCGGCAACGCATCTACAGTTCCTCTGGTGTTGCAGATGTCCATGGGTGTCGTTGATCACCTCGGTGTTCCCGCCGCTCGTTTGCCCCCTTCTCTTATAAAAAAAAAACTATTATGACTATAATTCAGAAAAAGTGACAATGTAAACACACCTTATATTTGAATATACAACGGAAATGTATACGTGACCTCGACGAATGAATTTAGTTGTGAAATGTCTTATCGGAAGAGCAGAAACAAGATTTCCTACGAAGACTACGTTCATGATACATGACCTAGTTTGAAATGAGAATTATTATGGAAAACAATGGGATTAAAATGTCTCTAAACGCATAAAATTTTCAATTTATAAAAGCTGAAATAATAAGAAATTTAAAAAGTAGACTTTCGTAAATAATAGAAGTAGATTTAGATGTGAAAATAATTGGGGAATGAAAAATTTTTCTTTGTCTATGAAGTCCTGGTCCTAGTCAGCTACACTAGGTAAGGTATACGAGTACATAAACGTTATGTACATTACATTGTGATGTTTAACTGCGAGGATAAACACTAATCAAATGACATCAAGCTCAAAATCCATTTAAGCATTTAAGCTACAGGATGTAAGGATATCAAATATACAAAATAAAACACGCGGAAAACATAACCCCCTTGTCAGTCGGGGAAAAAATAGAATGCATTCGATATGGAGTCTTACCTTCGAACCTAGCGTGTTTGTTTTCAAGAATTATACCTTCAAGGTCTTTATTGTTTGGTACTTTGGTTGCGATAAGTTCGTGACAAGGCACCGTTACAGCCAGCCGTTGCTAGACCACGGTCTGCGTGTTAAATGTTTGCTCTGATTGATATTTAATGCGATGCCGTAATTTTTTAAAAGCGGTAGATATAATATGTTACAATTAAAGTGTAAAGGTAATTGAACAATTCTCGACACCATATTGTTAACCTATACTAACAAACGGAATATGTCCAAAACGAAAAGACACACAACCAATTACCTGTCCAATCGACATCTGTTAAACCAAGGAATTTAGGGTGTCAATCAAAATATTATTAGCAAATTGGGATACATCATTTCTTCTAGGATAGAGTATACTTCAAGGTGATCTGGAAGTATTTAATACTCTGTTCCTTCTAAAACTACCAGAACATCATGAATCTTTGATTTTACTTTGCCTTGGATTTTTGCCCACCGGATCAAATAACTTTGTTTGCCTATAAATATTTAATTGTCACAAAATGTAAAGAAAGAGCGAGATAAATATATTTATAAACTTTCGCTCTATTAAATAGATAAAAAATATTTTTATAATATGATTGTATAAGAGGTCATTACCAGGAGCGCAGACGTCATATCGGCGGTGGTCTTACACGTGGTCGAACCGTTTATCTGTTGAGATAAAATACTATAATAAAGATTGGCAGTGTCTATGTGTGCTGTAGACGGCCGTCGCGATTGCCCGTTGGCTATAGTGCGACTAACTTATTTGACCCGGCGGACGTAAATTATTTATAATAGCCCAATCGTGCACCACTGTCAACGTCAAAAAGTGTTATGACAATGTCGGACTATTGTCTTCTTTCCTGTGTTATTTTCTGTGCTGGGATAAACGACGACACTCGAGGCAAATGTCGACACAGTGTACAGATCGCAATTTTAGTGTATTTGCTGTCTATACGAAGCGCGACATGCGAAATTGCAATTCAATGATTACACATTCCATCGTCAGAGTTCGTTATATATAAATTATTAAAATAATAAAAAGTGATCCTATAAGGGTTTCGTTTTTTTTCCTATGAGGTACAGAACCCTAAAAATACAAATTTTTAATTCTACTACAGTAGTCTTCTAGTGACATAAGTAGATTTTACATACTTTATGATAGAAGTAACCCCGATAACAGCGCCCTCCCTCACCGGGCCAGATAAGATTGTCGCACTATACATGCTGTAGACGCCCATTGCTTACTTCGCAAAGTTGTTGACGTAGACATATCGCACTGGTAGAGACACTTTTGACAGAGATAATGACAAAAAATACCGCTTAGCTACACAAACGTAAACAACAAACATAATGTTATGTTTTATTTTTCAGCAGTCATATTGTAGCGAATTAAATAAGTCAATTCTTAGAAAATATTATTATTACGGCCAAGAGATGACAACCCATTGACAACTTAAATGATAATAATTTTGACAGTTCCATCTTTTTCTTTTTAAGTTTAGCCTTTGTTTTACCAAAGAGGTTTTACTGTCAAATGAAGTCAACCGGTTTTTTAAATTTTATTAATTTATAAAAATAAAATAAAAGTGCAAGCAGCTATGTGGCCTTGAGCTCTTGGATCTTATGATTTTTTTTTATTCGCAAATACATATTTATTATATATCCGTGGGTTTTCATTCCCGAAACATATGCAAAAGCATTTAGTTTCTTGCTTTTTTGAGTTTTATTAAATACAAGGCCTTTACAAATGGTACTTAATCAGTTGTGACGTCATAATACTCTGCTTCGATTCATCTTTGTTACGCCAACACGTGAGCTGGCCTTCAGTATAGAGCATGCGCGAACCCCCCACCCCTTTTACTCTTTGTAGTGGGCGTTTGCAAAGAGTATCTACTAGACAATTCAAATTGGGTGGGGTCATTTGACCGGGGAAATGTCACGTTATCTCAACACGTGGTACAGGTATACAACTATTTTGTTTTTAATTTACCCCATCACTTTTAGGCTTCGTTACTTAACTTATGAAAACAATGGAAATAGATTAAAAATATTTATCGATTTTAAAACAACCAAGTGTTTTGGGCAGTGGCTGCCATGTTCGATTTATTTTAAGGAAGTTTTTGATTAAAATAAAAAAATCGCTATTGCATCTGATATTCATAATATCAGGGTACCATAAACTTAACGGAGGCCCTAAAATCCTTAATAGTTTACCAGCCAACGTCAAACCCTTGTAAATGAAAAAAAAAACAAGTCTTATTCAAACAAAACATTCATAACGATGTTTTGTAAGTTTCGTGAAGTCATTTTAGTTACGTCGCCTTTGCAACCGTCTTGAGGATTTAATATGAAAACGAATTTGTTACTAGGCAAGATAAGTGATAGCCATAAATCTTATAAAAAACACTAGCGATCGCCCGCGACTTCGTCAGCGCGAGTTTAGAAAAATAAATAGCCTAAACAACCCGCATGCATCAGCTTCCTTCATGTTCAATCCTGTGAAAAACGGTTAAGCTGTTCCGGAGATTACGAGGAACAAACGCGGCTTTGCGGACAGGCCAGACAGACAAAAATTTTAAAAATTGCCATTTCGTTATCAGCAAAACATATATACAAAATATTTTTTTTCGATATTACATACAGATATTCCAGTTTTAGTTATATCTATAGACATATTAAAACGGTACGATGCCCAGACAGCACGCCTTGAACGTGTGTTGAGAGCACTAGGCTGAGGGGCCCTCTTTTGTCTCGCTCTAGAGCTTTGTTGCATCGAATGCGCTCGGGAGCGATCGGACCGCGTGACTCGCTGTCACGTGTCGGTTCGAGCGCCCCCACCACTTTACCCCTCTCTCCCCACCTCGGGTGCCCTTCACCACCCTCTGTTGCCCCCACAGTCCCCCAGCTTATCATATGCAGACCCCAGCTCTGCTGTAAGCGCCGCCTGTCAACCGCGTCTATCACAAAGATTGACTTCGCACGTTATTTTATTACAGTTATTTACCGTTTCATTTTTATTTTACTAGAATATTTTGCGTCTAACTGGCATTAATAAAAAATAAAGAGTATAAATATGTTTTCTTGTATATTACGTCTAAAAATGTATACTATTGTATCGGATTTGTGGGTATGTTGTTGGTGGGGGACGAGGGAAGAGAAAACCCGTTCGGCGAATGTCCGTCAAAAGCGCGCGCCGCCATGCGCAATTATACTAGGCGACCATAACATCTTGAGAGCTTACAATTTTCACTTTAGAAACATTGAAATAAAAATAATAAACGCTGTTTCTGTTAAATATTCAACGTTTCTTATTTGTTCTAGAAATTATTGCATGATTGAATAGACTAATAATAGATAAAAACAGTAGTAAATAGACTTTTTTAATAAAAGGAAAACAGGGCAAAGCCAAACTAAAATATGACAGCTTACTAGCGCCTCTGTCAATATCATAAGTGTCACAAGCTCTTTTTTCTTTTATGTCATTTTCTAGCTCTAAATAGGTTGTATATTTCATCCTTTTTCATTTAATATTTTGTAACAACCCTAGTGTTTTAAAAAAAAGTTTAATGACGCAACAATGTTACGACGTTCGATGGTCATTATTACAGTAAATATCTAATCGAAATTAGAAAGAGTTAAGCTGTTGTGAAGTTATGTAACTTCAAAGACTGTGCATTAAATTGGCCCTAATATTATTTATATTTTCCTCTAATAAATAGCAACAAGCTTTATATAAGAATCTATATGTTGTTAGTTTCTCTAAATCGCGGGGAATTTGCGCAGGTCAGTAGTTTCTAGGTGGTGTAACCCCCGCGAGCTTGTGACGCACGCGCTCTGGCCCCACCCCTGTTGCATAACTACCCCGCTGCCTATGTTACCCTGGTAGCGCTTGCGTCAGACAGCTTAAAGCTTCAAAGTTTATTTTCCAATTAGGTAAGACTTATTTTTAGTTTAAAAATTCTACGCATAGTAAATATTTTAGTCATTTTCTTTTCTTATGACTTTCAATAATTATTTTTGATGTATTTAAAATTTCTCTTAACCTGTAAAAGATACAGAAATACTTTTGATTGCTAGTCATTAATTTGGCATTCCTATAACAAAACTTCTATGTACTATATAATAAAAGAGGTGCGTCAAGAGCGTGCAATATGAAAGTCCGTTTCAAGGTTTTTCACATCCGTTTGTGTGGTCATAAATCAATGTTTAGTAGATCTATAAAACGCAAAATAATAATTTTCAATCAATAAAAAAATCGAAAGTATAGTCAAACAAATATATCTGGCCCGATGACAGAGGTGCTGCGATCGCGGTAATCAACCAGAAAATATGTAAAACATACATGAGCTTATAAAATATCATGAAAGAAAAAAATATGAAATGACAGAGAACGAAAAGGACCTAGTGACATATTTTTCACATTGCCACGAGGGCGCTAGTGACCAATCTTAATTTAGTTTGGTTATGCTACTAAAATATCTTTATGAATTTAATTCTAGCAACAATAAATTACAGTCGACCTATTTGGATATTTATAGATAAATTTATATTTTTTTTCTATGCAAAAGTAAGGTGAATATGCCAATGTCATGAGTACATCAGCCCCGAGAACAAAGCACCTCTAAAGCCAAAATTATTCATACGAAACATTTGAATAATGCGGTCACTTACTACTATCCTATGATCTCCTATTATTTTTTTCTCAGTTGTTTTGTGAATGAATTGAATGGGTTAGGAAGGACAGGGACAGAGGTCAAGGGCATTTGTTAGGGTCCTTGGGGAGAGAGACGCATTCATATTAAATCCTATCCTCAGTTAATATTGAGAGGGTTGGTAGGCCGACATTATCGATTTTGGTTTAGAATTTGAATTTTACGAGACGGGAGAATAACTTTTTAACTTTAACTTTCAAATAAAAATCACTTCACAACCTATAAGAAAAATAACGATCTCTAGTTGTCATCTGTTTTAGTTTCCTAATATTTATCACGAGTACGGTTTAATTAATTACAAACTTGAACTGAAATTAAATCTGGTCAGGTCTGGTAATATTATAAATATTCACTTTTATAGTGCAGGCAAAAAGAAGGCAAACAGATCGGTCAACGCTCGCCGGCCAATATTAGCTGGGTCGGACGAAGGACGCATAAATTTCTATTATTGCATTCTAAACACGAAAATACTTGAACAATGCCTATGCTACAAAAAACCAATTTAGTTTACGCTCGTAGATTACAAGAAATGATTAAAAATAATTTATAATATATTATCAAAATAATAAAAGGTTTCTACAATTAATAGATGTATTTAACATTATATTTGATGTTTTTAATAGCAAGAAACGTTTGAACGTTTGAACGAACAAAGAACGTTTGTCTCTCGACCAGCTGATTTTCCATGTTGTAACTAAAACGTAAAATTGAAGCAGACGTTCTGACGTCATGTCATCGCGCGACACGACTCCATTGCCATCTCTTTCTAAAGGCCGTGTTTATGAATTGTTTCGCATACCGGTTTGGCATGCTTGATAATTATCTAATATGTAATATTAAGTCTTATCGCCAACGCATAAGGTTAACATTACAAAAAAAATTACCATGACAGCGTGGCTATCGTCATGTTGCTATCTCATACTTGGCATATACCCATTTCATTCACTAACATAAAAGCAACTACTGGCCGTCTATGCTCGCCTGGTACTTTACCGCCAGGGATTGCAGCCGCGGACGAGCGTTTGACACGGGTTTGACAAGTGCTGACCGCGGTAATGTGAGTTTGAGAGAGGTCTATTCGCGAATTATTCTCATGAAAACGCATATTGATCGTTGTTGATCTCAAATGGAAACACCGTTCTGACGTGTGCTCGTTTGTTTACAGAGGAGGAACCGAAGTCGCCGTTGTCGGTGCGAGTGGTGACCGGAGTAGCGGTGACGGCGCGCAGCAACGGCGTAGTGCGACCGACGACGCCGGTGCCCTCCGTCGCCGTCCCAGTCCCCGTGCCCGCCCCTGCGCCAGCCGTCATCGTCTCCGACCCGCCGCCCGCGCCCGCTGTGATTCCCCCCGCGCCGGCTGTTATCTCCCCTGCGCCCCTCCTCGATTTCGTACAAGAACATTCCAGGGCGCGCACTACGAGCAACAGTCATGGGTAAGCTCTAGCGACTCATGTTCTCCTAGTACCTGCGACGTTCAAAACAGCTGGGGCATTCGAGCGCCGACAGAGCGCCGTTTTTGCCACGACGAGTTTTATTTTTTACGCATCGGACTTTTTTCTTTCTTCACCAACCAGTTAATGTTTATAATATTATCACAAAAGTGTTGCTCAAAGGGGTAGACAGAGGAAACAGAAACAGGGCATTGTAGTTGTTTTCGTCGTATCATCATATTTTATCTAAATAAAAATTTTAAAGGATAAAAAAAATTGCAATTTAATGTCATGTAACCTGTCTATAAATCGAAACAATAGTAGAAGTGTATCCTTAGAATTGATTAGATAGATCTGGAACATGGAGGGACTTAATAGAAATAAATGTAAAAGAAATGGAAAGGGGTCACAATGGTATAATACAAGTTTATCCTTGTCAGTCGTCCCGGCGATATGATGTCACTTGAGCGCTTTTGATTTATTTATTGTCATCGTTCCATTGCTGCCAAGGTTTGGATATTAACGAAACCGTATTGAATATTAATACGATCTGTGCCGTGTTATTATTCATCAGTGGATAGATGGGGCCTTGCTGCATGCATCATTAATGCAGCGCTATGCCTACATTAGTTTATGCTTTCGCATACAATACCTCACACTTATATGATAGGATTTTTTGCGTTATATTTAGAAATCGCCACTGCCCAATAAGCAATTGCAATCAAATGAAGTAAAGACAAAGACCATGAAGGAAGGACAGTTGATATTACAATGGTAGTTCAGACTACACTTGAACAATTTACGTAATCTGTTGAACAAATTTTGATTTTGAGGTGGAAAGTTCTGAGTTTTCCGAGGTGACTTGTCTAAAAAATCTTGGCATTCATTATATCATCTCTTGTTTAGGCTGCCACAAATCCCATCACCACCTTCAGTGAGCAGCAGCGGTAGTGGTAGTGGCAGTAGTGGTTGCGCGCCACGAGCTGGCACCAGAGAGGTCCACAACAAGCTCGAGAAGAACCGACGAGCGCACCTCAAGGAGTGCTTCGAACTGCTCAAGAGACAGCTGCCCGCCACGTCAGATGACAAGAAGACATCCAACCTGTCCATTTTAGGCTCAGCCATCCGGTACATACAGGTACTTATCATTTTTATGTAACAAAGAAAAATACATAAGGTAGAGTCGGTCGTTTACGTCGTTGTCTTATTGCAATTATTAATAAATCACTAGGAGCACAGAACATGCGAAGAGGTGTCGATAATTTTGCAATGTTTTCTTATCACGACCGACCGGTCTCATGACTTGGCATATCTTTTGTCAGTATGTTAAAGCGTTATTACCTTTATCAAGATTCCCTGGGCATTGTTCACAGGTACTACGCCGCAAAGAGCGCGAATGCGAACATGAGATGGAGAGATTAGCTCGTGAAAAAATCGCCGCGCAACAACGGCTCGCTGCTTTGAGGCGAGAAGTCTCCGTAAGAACCAGTGGCGCGCGGCCCCGTAACATTGGTGCGTTAACTTACCGCGTAATATGATGCTCTCCTGGTACATTTTAGTCAAAAGTATTTTGCTTTCGATTATATTGTCATCGTCATTGGGTCTCCTTCTGAATGTGATGGGTCCATCGGCTCCATTGGATTGATTTCATTGTTTTTTTTTAAAGACTTATAGATCGCGCCTTATGTTGCCTTGGTATTTTGTATTGAACGATTAGCAGTGATTACATAATACATACACGTGTCGTCAGAGTGGAGTGACCTTTTTGTGTCCTCTCGTCACTTTTTATTTAGAATACTAGTTCTTTGTGACGTCATATGTCTTATTTGAATCATTTTCATAATTTCAGATGGCATTGATGAGAAAGATACCATTGCAAATGATCAACCTTTAGGAATACCAATTAGTGTAAGTTGTATTTATTTTGCATAATTAAGTTGCTTAATTAATACGTACAATCAATTTGTAACGAAATATTATATTTTCAGATAACTTCGTCTCCGCCACGATCCGCGGCACCAATGGAGTCATCACCCCCCCGCACCCTAAACTTAAGTACGAAGTTGCGCGCGCTGCCTATACAAATCACGCCTACCACCTCGCAGGTATGTTAGCCTGGTACTACGTTAGAAATTAGAGCTGACCTAATCGGGGATTAGGATTTAGACACAAAATGGCCGCCGCCGCTTCATTCTATTTTCCTTATGACGATGTTATTTATTAATTAATATTTAATTTACATTTACGATATTCATGTAGGAAGTTGTTTTGGAAATATGTCAATATAGAGTTTTATTTTTTGTAGGTGGTAAGAACTTCGTATGGTTCAAGACATCACAACACATTAACTTTAACTACACTCGGTCCGGCCGAAACAAATACGCAGGTAAATAAGCACTATAAAAATCTACTAATATATTGGGTTATTCATTGAGTATAGTTTGTAAAATGTGGTTGTAAAAAGTGCATAACGCCTTTATTCGCTTTTGCAGAATGGACAAGTAATGGAAAATGGTGTTACTAATACTCTTAGCACCACCCTAGTGCATCCTGCTCAAATACATCTGCCCCTTTCGCAGGTATAAAGTTTTAATTTAAATTTAAAAAGTATTCTGAATAAATCAGGAATAAAGAAATTATTATTGCATCGATTCTATGATGTTTATAAATCTATGGTTAATGAACGAGAGGGATAACAATATGTTTCATATATGGTAATAAACGTTGTATTCCAGGTGGTAGTAGCCCCGGCGGCACTGCAGCTGCTGTCTGCCGGCGGCGGGCTACGCGTGCTGCAGGCGCCCGCAGTACATACTAATGGTAAGTTATGTTACCTTAGTACAATCATATCACAACAATAACAAAAATATGACGTTTGCACATCCTTTGTAAAAAAATTATGTGTTAAGGAGGAGTTAGTTGTTTTAAGGAATAAATTCTTGAAAATATTTCCTCCACTTAGGATCTATACAATTATTTTTTCTAAAAATGTGACCTGCGTTTTGCAGGTGTCGTGAGTACTGAAAATAGCAGGATAACAAAAGAAAATGGATTGGTGTCCACAGCGCCGGTTTCAACAGGTAAAGAAAATATTCACAGATGTTTTTTAAATGTTGAAATTGTTCTTATTACCGACATTTATAATTTACGCATAAAAAACAAATCGCGTAATCGCTATATTTCGTTATTTGCAAAATTTCAGAAGGTGGTAGCGTGGTTGTGAGCGGACTAACTCCTCTGGTGATGTCACAGTCCGGCACGCATCTCTTACAAACCCACACCCTCACACACAAGGTAACTTAAAGTTTTGTCATTTAAAAAAAAACTATAATAATATAATTTAACCAAATTGATGCCCTGGTCATCGTTTATATTGGAGTCTTTGATATTGGTTTTTTTTCCAGATGGTAGAAACTCAAGTGGTGAAAGGCGGTGGCAGTGTGGCGCCAATGACGGTCAGTACGCAGTACCTTAGTTCCACCACAATCGTGAAACCGGTGGTGGTGGTGTCTAGCGCCCACTCGCCGCCCGCGCCCTCCACGTGAAGGCGTCGCCTCCACGAAACCGTCCTGCGCCTTATTATTGCCTGGTACTACTATTATCGTCACCTATGTTGCTAAGTTTTTCAAACAAGAAACAGATTTTAATAACCAAGTTCTAGAAGAATCTTTTGCAGTTCAGAAAACAAGAAGAATGTTTTTATTTTTGTTAAAACAGTAGATAGAGAATAATTTTCTGCATCAATCTATGTGCTTTTTAAATGTAGAAAGCATTTCGTCCGTGGCGGGAAGAAGGTTGAACGCATACAATGTAATAATGTCCTGTTCATGTTAAATATAATAACTTGTTTACTGCCAATTTAAGCAATAATATGAATATGCGGATGACGTCATACTTAGAGTTGATACGTCACGAGCTCGAGAAGTCACCTACTACCTCAGATGGATGTGGTAACCATTCCATTCAGTTCAGACATCAGGATGATAGTGCAAAAGTGACAGGATCTCGACTTTGAGTCTTATGTTAAGACCGTGTTCGGATGTGAAACTGTACTATATGTATCAGACGGTGATAGCAAAGTGACAAATTGTGTGATGGACACATTATGTGCCGAAAATTCGAAAAACCTATAACTACAAGTGTACACTTCAATGTATATTTTTCTACAGATAATAAATTGTAATAGTAACAGAATGAATGTAAAATATTATTTAATATTTATTTATTAATATCGATAAATATAGGGAGCAAAATTATATTATACGAAAATGACATAAGAATTTGGAATTCTTTATTAGAAAAACATTTTTTTTTATTTAAATATTAAATCATAAAAATTTATCATATTTATTATCTTAATTAATTAAAGACATGAATGAGCCAAACAAATCTGTTTGAGAAAGTATATTTTATAATTTAACTAATAGAAATCAACTACTTTATACCATTCAGTGTTATTTTTTGTTAAATGAAAATCATGAAAATATATTTCTATCTGATTTATTTTGATGTTTAATTATTTTAATGTTCAATGAATGTCTGAAATAGTCTTATCTTAGTATTATTTCATAATATTATGACATTATGTAAACTGGATTTGAATAAATTATAAAAAATCAACTGTTCCAAACGGAGATAATCCTCTTTGTAAAATTAGTGGGATGTTATTGCGCCTACAAAACTATCCACTCTCTGGTAACTTAGAATTATATGAAAATGTACTTGTTGTATAGACTAACAAGAAAAAAACTTTATTTTTTCTATTTATATCTGTGATGTGTGTGCAGTTAGCTACTGTAGTACTGGAACTTCTGTACAAAGACGTCTTTAGGTGTTGTCAATTTCTAATAATAATCGTGTGTTTAAAGTCAATATAAATTAATTGTAATTAAAATTAGCTGTTAAATTAAAAATGTATGTGGCTTATACGTGTCGCGGAAGCGGGAAAATTAAAAAAAAAAGTTGAGCATGTGATATGAGCTGGTGACGAGTACCAGGAGACCAGAAGTCGTATGTCTTGCATTCAGACGCTCTATCATTTTTCTCATGGTTTGTAGAACCGATGGTAGATGGTCAGGTGCTTTTCTGTTCTCCGGGTCTGGTGTGGGCCAAGCGGCCGTCCTCACAGTGTGCCTACCTGATTTTTAAAATAAAAAAATTATTTATTGTAATAAAATTCAGTCAAGCTATTCAGAATTTCTACTCTCAAGCTTAATTTTATTGCATTTTCTGATTTTGTACATCTTTTGGGAAATCGTTTTATACTGTAACTTTGATAAAGACAATTTAGCTTGACTGAACGGAGTGTAATAATAAAAATTAAGATCTTGTATACATTAAGGGTTAAATTTACTGTAGCTCCATTTGTTTAGCGATTGTTAAGTTTGCAGTCTTACGCGTTATCTTGTTAACCAAGTTATAAAGTACATAAGGGTTTTGTAAAGCAATATGTGCCAATATAGTTGGTTAATGGTTTCCAAAAATGTAAAGAGTTGTGTGTAGTTTTTAAATCGATCAATGAGAGTCGTTTTGGTTGTACGTTCTCTTAAGAGCTTTAACTCCCATTATTTTGAACATTTAAAATTACTATTCCCTTGTGCAATAAGAAAATTTAGACTCTATTATGTTCCTGATGTCCGTTTGGAAACATCAAAAATTATATTTATTTTATTTATTTTTATCATTTAATCCATATTTGACATTTAAGAATTGGCGGCAAATAGTTTCTAAAAATTTGCTATGATTGTTCTAGGAGACTGCAAATAGCCTTTTAGTTTATAATGTACTAGGAAACTATAAAAGTCATGTATTGAATTTTCCGTAGGTAAAAGTACTTAAAAACCTCAGATTAATTAATTATGTTGGATAGGATAACTAAATAGAGATTAACCAACTTTAAATTCAGCTCGTCGAGGAGAAGAAACCAATTTTTCTAAAGATTTTAAACCTTTATCTAAGTTTAACATTAATATGTTTGAAATTAAACTATTTTATTTAAATTTCAAACACGTTATCTATTTTATATATTGATTGATCTGAGGTTAAAATCTACAAAACTAACTTTTTGTAAATTATATTTTTATACTGTAACGCACAATTACTGATTGTATTTGAAAGACTATCTGTTTGATGGAGGTAGCGCTTGTCCATTGCTGCTTTTGTTTCAACGGCTCTATATCAGCTACCTCATTAGACAGGCAATGGCTTTTTCGCTAAGCGATAGGATCGAACTTATTTTGCAATAGATACTATTCGTATTTATTATCTCCTAGTAACAATTTGTACTATGTTTACATTGTTTCAGGCTGTGGTTAGCTCTCATTTTTGTTTAAACAGATGTTAATTTTTATTGATTTTATTTAATTACAGCTTAATTTTGATTTAATCTCTATTTTATCTATTTTTGCAGATTATCATCCGATTTTCTTTGAAGGTAAAAAAAAACAAAAACAGTATTTTTCTGAATCCTTCGAAGTGTGTATTTTGTCACTTTGCCTATATATAATTATAGTATAGTTCGAATAAAAAAAATGTAAAATAATATAATAAAGAGAGAAATTTATTTTAATTGTAATATTATTGCGAAGCGAAAATGCTCATGTAAATATAAATACGTAGTGTATAAAGTTCTAATATGTTAGAAATACAGGAAATTGCATATTTAAATTATCGCCGTTTTATTTTAACCTACTAATCTAACTTAATATAATAGTTTGAAGCAATTCGTTTCGTTTTATTAACAAAGCGCCTGGTTTTTTTTAAAAGCAAACTAACTAGAAGTAAACTTTAATAACATTGTATAAGGTAAATTGTTTACACGAAACAATCTACCTATCTCTTTACTTTCACGACAAGTTAACAATAATTGTTAACTAAAAAAGACTACGAATCGAATGACGCTTAATTTGACAAAATCGGTTCAATCGTTTGGTTACAAGATGTCAAAATAGAACACATGCATAGCCTCAAAATTGAGATGCGCCTTTAACTGACGTTTGAAAATTCCATATTGGAGTTCAAGCGTGGTCTTATCTTTTAAGACGCCGTTACATATTTGAGTGACGTTTCGGTATTCGGGCATAAGTCGGGTATTAAAATTAACTATTATAGATTTGTCGCTATTCGAGTGATACGGGTCCGCCATTTTCGTAGTTTATTTTATCAATTTTACGACGTCTTAAGTTTCTTTTTTTTAATTTAATCTTAAGGTAATTAAGCGTTGCTTGAACTGCCTCTATGTTATTTAATTAGTAGATAATTTTTATGGGAGTTTTTTTGCTATTTTTTTTTTAATTTGTTGATGCCTGTTATATTTGTATATCATCTACGCTATTAATATAAATTTCTATTGTACTAATATTCTACACATAATTAAAGCTTATTATTATTATTATTATAGTTTAACACGTTAGCTGCCATGTCGGATTATATGTCCGACATGCTAATGTTTCAATCAGGTAGTGTCGGACTATGTGTCCGACAAGCCATACTTCCATTCAACACCTCGCTGTGGCTTGTCGGACGCTTTTTAATCGAATTGTTGTATACAGCGTGACCCGAGGCCGTGCCGGACTATATGTCCGACGAATTGTAAATATGTAAATAATAAGTATATGAGCAGTGTAAATAAGGTATTACTATATTTTTAGGTGTTTTCAAATGGTTTTTGACAAAATTAAAAAAAAATAGTTTTTCGAAAAATCATTCTGGCGGCTAACGTGTTAAAAGTAGACTAAATTGCGTCACTTGCATATTGCACTTTTGTCCTTTAGTAGTTGATAATTTTTTCATTCACAAACGGATATGCGTCATGTCTGTTTTTACATTTGAATAATTTTACATAAAAGTATTTTTAACATACGAAGAAAGACAGTCTGAATTTGACACTTTTATTTAAATATTATTCATAGTAATTTCAGCTAATATAAACGATATCAGCAATATTAAAGACAAAAGACGCGCTGGACGCAGGAAAAAGTCGTGGCCACGTAATATTAGGGAGTGGACGGGGATTAGGTCAGCAGAGGAACTGTTTCGCCTTGCACTTCACAGAACCAAATATTCCAAGCGGCCAACCTTCAAGACTGAAGAGGCACTAGAAGAAGAAGATTCATAGTAAATTTATGTATACCAAAGTTTATTTATGGTAAAGAATTTTATCTTATTTCTTACCTTACCAATATTATAAATGGATGGATGGATGTTTTTGAAGATACCTCCAGAAACCAGTCTCCAGTTCTCGATGAAATTTGGCACAAATATAGAACATAGTCTAGAAGACCACATAGGCTACTAATTATGTTTGTTTAATTCCGCACGAACGGAGTCACGGGCGACAGCTAGTGAATATAAGTACTACTACTATTCCGCTGGCGCATCGACCCAAAGTGGGTCTTGCCTCTGACACAAGAGATCGCCAAAGTCGCCTGTCTTTCGCCTTCTACGCACTACGTATTCATATATCTAATAAGCACTACGAACACTTATTATGAAAGACTCTTTTTTATAGGGCTTTTGGTGCCAAAACAAGCGTCAATAGGTTAAGGGTTCGAATCCCGGCATTCGACTATTGTAAACCATATCCTAGCAAGCCTACAGCTTAGTTGGAATGGTAAAAGAAATATAAGTAAATTTAAAAAACGTTAATTTAACATATGACAATCGACAGTGGAAAGAAACGGTCACAATATTTATGATTGTCAGTAAACATTGGAAGGTTTTTACGTAATCACATTTTCCGGCAAACAACGGAACCTTGCACTGCACGTCCGGTAATTAGATAAGATTGTTATCATTGCGAAAATAAAAGACTTTAATATTTCCTTATTTACAATTTAATTAGGCATTAAATCCAAATATGCGATAACAGAAAAAGTTACATTGTTTCTTTTAAATTACATCATTGTGATGTTGAGAGCGTCGGTGGCTCAGGGGTCAAGCACTCGACTTGCAAGCTGCAGGTCCTGGGTTCGAATCCCGCCATGTACCAATGTGTTTTTCGATTTCCGATTTACATATATACATTTATCCGACGTTCTTACGGTGAAGGAAAACATCGTGATGCAACCTGCACATATCTGAGAAGAAATTCAAAGGTATGTGTGAAGTCAACCAACCCGCACTTGGCTAGCGTGGTTGACTATGGCCTAATCACCCTTAACTTAGGGTTAGTTCCAGGCCCCTCGGTGGGGACGTATAGTGAGCTGATGATAAATGTTGAATGAATCAATTGAAATATCACTGGATGGTAACCATTAATTCGTTCTCTATATTTCGACTTTAGAAATACATGTTTGTTAACTTTGAATTAACCGAACTGAACAGGGGTAGAGCCCGCTTTAACATCTCCGCACGAAATTGTCCCGGCTCGTTCGGTGAAATACCACGACCACAAAGTAGACAGGCGTCAAGTGGAAGCAATTTCGCGTACAGTCTGATGAGTGTGCGTCCCGTAGGCCTAATTTAGTCCTCATTCCCTTCCTACCCTTTATCTTATAAGGAAATGATGAAAAGTGGAAGTGGACTTTCCGGATGAGAGGATGCAAACTTAGGAAAGCGCATAATTGCTGGGTTATGAGTTTTAAAAATAATAAAAGTTGTTCTTAGAAAAAAATTGTACTAACGCAATATTTCAAGGTTTGCGTTATCGATTCTTCAACGTTTTAGTTTGCACATCCTTTATCAGGAAGTGGGAGTAATGAACCTTGTCAGCCATAAACTAAAAAACACATGTGTGTGTTTATCCTATGACAGGTCCTCGTTTCCTCTATAAAAAACAAGCGCGTCGTTTTCTCGCCGCAGACATTCAGGTGATTTCTTATTGCCTGGTACTTATAACTAAAAAAATAAAAAATAATAATATGTGGGTACATTTAACTTTATTACTTCTATCACTTTCTGGTCTAGATTTAGTGCCGTTAAGTACTAAAGATATAGATATATCTATACCAGATGATCTAGACCAAAATAGTATAGATGGAGATAGTCAGGACATAGATTTGTCTAGTCTAGGACCTGATGCTTATGGTACGCCGAACAATGACAGTGGTAAGTTAAATGCTTTTTCGACATATTTGAAGTTTCCGTTTATTTTTATTAAAACAAAACTTAATAAATAGCCTATGTGTTCTTCCAGACTAAGTTCTATATGTATGTAAAATTTCATCGTGATGTGTCCAGCCGTTCTAGAAATATCAAACAAACATCCATCCATCCATCCATTGCATTTATAATATTAGTGAGAAAGTAAGAATTACTACATTTTCTTGAATGCCTACTATATTAAAATTCAGTCTTTTTTATATAAATTTCAGTCGCTAAGCAAAAGTTTTTCGAAGTTAAAATTTATTTTAAACAACTTTTATATTTAAGGAGATGCTCTATCAACTTGGTCTGAATCATCGCTAATGAACCCTGAGGAGATGGGCGGCTATGGGCAGGGCGATATCCTGATGCCGGTGCACCACGCCCGCAACGGCATGAAGGACAAGACCTCGCGTTGGCCAAACGGCATCATACCTTATTCTATAGATGGACATTTCAGTAAGTAACTGCATATTTAAAAAAAAGATTTATGTCTTTTATTGTTGTAGTCTAAATGAGTCATGATATTGAAACGATGATTATTTTTAGTGCGGTTCAAAACATTGAGATATGACTGATAACATCAAAATGAATAATTCATCCTATTATTAGTATATTGCGTTTAAAATAAGGCAGCTAGAGAGTGATAAACAAATCTATATATAATATGTATGTATGTAAGTTTTATTATTTTGCGCAACACAATTTAGACAAACATAAAAGATGTATTTCCATAAATTTAAAGAGCTACAATTCCTAATTTTCGTAACGTATTTTCCAACTTAAACTCAAAATCTATTAAACTTCTTCTTCGTCGTTACAGTCTTTTCAGACTGGTCGTGGTCATCAAGTATCAGAGACACGCTTTACTAAGCGCCGCCACTCCTCCCTAGTCGCGGCCTTTTTAGTACATTAGTGTAGGGGGACATCTACAGCTTAAATAAACTTCTAGTCAGTTTAAAAATTAATAAAAAAATGGGACCCACCAGCAAAACCTTTCGATTAAAAAGAAAATTAAAAATCTGAGTACCAGGGGCGGAGTTACGCGGTAACACACATAAAAAAGGACATATAGACAAATTGATAACCTCCTTCTTTTTGAAGTTGGCTAAAAAGACATAACCTCTCTTAATATTTTAAGCACCTTCCTTACTTAATATATATGCGAAAGTAACTTTGTCTGTCTATCCTTCTTTCACGCAAAAACTACGGAACCGATTTAAATAAAATATGGTACACATATAGTCTATCACCAAACTTATTTTGTATACTGCCCACTTTGAGAATAAATATTTTTTTAGCGCCCCCATATTTTCACATATTTAAAAACCACTATAACTTCAAATTAAATTATTCATTATTGTGACCTATATATGTATATTAACAGAGAATTCTAAACGAAACTTTTACTATAACCCGCAACTTGAGACCCGCCCACACTGTGCCCATCGCCCACTTTGGGAAAGACTGGTATTATATTAATTATGTAAAAAGTCTGATAATTTTACAGACCAGGAGCAAAGGGATACTATCATGAAGGCAATCGCAGATTACCACCGTTTGACATGTCTGAGATTCGTGCCATACAACGGACAGACAGATTACATCTCTATAACAAGCGCAAACACAGGTTGTTGGTCCAGCGTAGGAAGAATAGGTAATTACGATATCTAGTTACTAAATATATGACTAAGTAACGCTACTATCGATAACATAGTTTAATGAGATTTTAACAGATTTTTTGACGAGACTTGAAAAAAGACTACAAACGCCTATACAATGATCAAGGTATTTGCTAACAAAAGTAACATTCACAGACAGATATTTTAAAAAAACCCTAAAAGCAATATATTTGAATATATTACAGAGAAAGGTTTAAGATCTATGAATGATTAACTGTCGTCCGTAACTTCGTCTGCGGGGAATTAAATACAAACGCAATTAGTTTTTTAGCGAAGTGACCGTTAAATTATTCAAACTTTCGTGAGACATTATACTAAACTGATATATAAACACGGCTAAACACTCACGTATATACGTCCGGTGGCGGCACCGACTAGTTTCGAGCCCATCGGGGGCCCTTCATCAGGATGAGTGGCACTGGTATTATTTCGAAACTTCAACAACAACACCACCGACGCTTTGGTATCAACATCGTCGACGACGCCGGCGCAACCCGCGCCCCCCGCCCCCTCAAGACGCGCCCTAAGAGCGCAGGCGCGCAGTGAGCGACGGGCCGTGTCCGCGAAATAATACCAGTGCCACTCATCCTGATGAAGGGCCCCCGATGGGCTCGAAATTAGTCGGTGCCGCCACCGGACGTATATACGTGAGAAGTGACCGTTGCCCATAGACATACGCAATTGCATATGCGTTGCCTACCTTTAATCGACGGAAGAGAGGATGCGCAGAAAGATAATATTTTTTCCTTTCCCATGCATCCTCTCATCCGGAAAGTCCACTTCCACTTCCGATAATTCCTTTATAAGAAAAAGGGTGGGAAGGGAAAGAGGACTAAATTAGGCTTCCGGGGCGACGCCTGTCTTCTGTGTGGTCGTGGCATTTCACCGGGCAAGCCGGGCAAATTCGTGCGAAGATGTTAAAGCGGGTCCTACCACTGTTAGTAGCCTATGTGTTATTCTAGACTATGTTCTATATGTATTCCAAATTGCATCGAGATCCGTTCGATCGTACTGGAAATACCTTGCAACAAACATCCATCCATCCATCTAAACAAGGCCTTTACAATGTTAGTAACATTTCAGTGGTATATTAGTAGGACTAAATAATAAGTGTATCCTAAATAATTATATTCGAGTCGATAAAAGCATGGCTTAGTCTATTCAGTCCTTATCTACATATATAATGTCTTTATGATTTCTATGCAACGTGTAGGTAGTCGTCAGGAGGTGAACCTGCAGACACCAGGCTGTTTGTCAAAGAAGGGTACCGTGCTGCATGAGATCTTGCATGCTGTGGGCTTTACGCACGAACAGAGTCGGCCTGAGAGAGACGATTACGTAACCATTAATTATAATAACGTTAAACCAGGTAAGATAGATTTCTAGTACAGAATATTAGCTTATAATAAGTATGATACGTAATATTCTTCCTTTGTCATACTTGTAGTAAAAGCTATTGCCCGTGACTCTATCCGCGCGGAATTAAAAAAAAACTTAGTAGTGTGTTCTTTCAGACTATGAGTGCCGTTCTGGAGTTAGTTAGGATGTTGATGTTACTGTTTTTTTTATAAAGAGTGAAAGGAATGACAATATGACAATACAATTTTATACAAATGTTTGAACAGATAAAACCTGCACAAAGATAAAACTTCAACTATCCGATTTAAGTCCTATTTGGATTATATGTGATCGGTGTCATACTGTGTAGGTCTATGACAAATAATCACTACTAAAATAGTAACTAAAGTTCAGCTCGTTTTGACTCACGATAATAAACAAATGACGGATTCGAATCCACGAACTTCTAGCTACAAGGAATAAACCAGGAATTATCTTTTAAACATTTTATATTTATCATTTGTCATTCATTGAATCTTTAAACTTTATATTTAGCAATGAATACTCCTCTATAGCTATAGTTAAAATGAGCCAACTTGTTGTAGAGTAGCACTTATTCTTTTAGCTTTACTTCAAAGAGTCAAGTGGCAATCAGGCTACACTGCGCACGGTTTTAAGTTCAGACGTCTTAAATTTACCTCTTAGCACCCACTTATGGTTACGAGATGCAAAGTTTTTTACCTTAAATTATTTTTATATTGCAAAGAAGATCTTACGTAGATTGTTTCTGATAAGAGATAGCTAATTTACTTCCTTCTTTATTAGTTTTGCGAGACTTTGGAGCGTATATTGGAGATTGAGGCTGAATTAGTGACCAAGATAACATGAATTATTAACATCAGATGTGTTCTATATAAATCCAAAGTAAAGTGATGTTTTACAGGTTCCGAGAATAATTTCAAGAAGTCTGATACCTCTTATACTAGCGGCTACGGCGTACCTTATGATTATAACAGTGTTATGCATTACTCTGAGTACGCTTTCTCCAGAAACTCAAAGAAAACCATCGAACCTAAGGTATAGTAGATTTGTAACTGCCACCCAGAGTTATTTAATAGTAACTTAAGGTACGCATACCGTCAGTACGTATGAACCTAAACAAAGTAACCATTACTTGACTGACTGACTGTGAGTTAGGAAAATTTAATGATTTTTGAATTTTTCAATCTGGGATTTACTTTAATAATATCAGTAGCAGAAGTCAAATAATTTAATTAAGTTGCTTGTAATTTAGCAGGTTTTATAAATATATGTAAAGATGCGCTTTTTGTACAAGAATAGTTTAAGTTTTAAGGCAGTGTTTATTAAAGTGCATTATTTGTGATGCAGGTTGGAGGAGTGAAATTAGGACAGAGGGAAGGTCTAAGTCGAGGCGACGTGAGGAAAGTCAACGCTATGTACAACTGCAAGAAACAGTAAGCCTTATAATAATCTTAATAGTGGAGTCCAACTGTAGTGACACTTGTAAATCACATTAGTATTCCTATCTCTAAAAGAAGTTAAAAGAAGAAGAAGTAAGTTTCACGACAGTAGATTTCAACGGATAGATTAAAGTGCATAATTTTATTAAGGCTGCTGACAAAGTCCCAACTTCGATAATGTCTGTCGTCCACGGGTTCTTGGTCTACAAGTATCGCGTCACAATTGTGGGCCCTATGTCAACGTTCGGTTGAATATGCTCACAGTATTTTCAAATAAATTTCGGTTAGTTTGCAGTAGTTATTTTAATATTTTTTAAATTTAATAATATTATAATTCCTTTAGGGAACCACAATCTGGATGGCTGTCAGAAATATGGCAAAATATTTTCGGTGGCAATGACAAGAAACTTGAGTAGATAAAGAAAGTCTATGTGCTCCGTTCCAAAGATCTGCAATTTAGAATATAAACTAGTCTTAAATACACATAATTTAATTTTTATTACGCGAAATAATTTAATAAATTGAAATTTTACTAGAGTGTAAATTGTTTTATTTATTTTTTGTTGTAAAGTTTTGACATTTTTGGTAGGAAAAAAAGCAATATCCATACTTTTCAATGCTATTTATTTAAATAATAATCATTTTAGTTTCGAATCCTTGTTCGGGCCAGTGTTGGGTTCGTTATTAGCTATTTGGAATTCTCTATCTTGTTTATTTGTTTCTCCATTATACATTTGATGAATTCGTAGGATCTTTCACATTTGCACGTCTCCTCTGTAAAATACAACTTTTTAATCATGTGATTTAGATACTAGAGTAGAAACGATTAAATATAACAAGGGATAAAATGACAGATGGTTATGGTGACCAAAACTGTAGCTCCTACCTTAACAGTGGTAGAGCCCTCAAAAATACTTGTTCAGTGCACGAATAGACTGACTAGACCGTCGAAATACGTCGACCGAACAGAAGACTCCTCTTCCTTTGCGTCCTCTCCTCTATCGACCTGTAGTAGTAGGAGTGTGCGCCTATTTACATTTATCTCAAATTAATACTTACCTCTATCTGTACACTGCAAAGCCATGTCAATTAATTCGTTAGTGTCATAGCCGTCGTTAAGTTGTGTTAACACTACCGCAGCGGATGCAGCATCGAACTGCCCTTCTTCTGATGCCACCCCGCTTGATTCCAACACGCAACGAATGTAACACTGTAATAATAAGTTAACGTTATCATTGTCAGATTGTTAAATAAGAAAATAATGAGAAGACAGTCTACATATATCTGTTTCTGACTGTCCTGACATAATGTGAACATCATGGACAGGCCAGCCCGACTAGCCTGAGCTGGCCTGGTGTGGACGGGGTATAAGAGGTGATATTTAGTGTTGGGGAAATTTACAACACGAACGGTTGCAAGTACAAGTATATTAAATTAGAGTTGAGGGTTTATGGGGTAGGAATGGCGTACGTATTCGTAACTAATTTTAGATTACCTTGGGAGTTTTGTCGGTTTCATCTGGAAAGCTTCCACTGTTGTTAAGTTGTTCTAAATACGCTAAAAGTACAATAATATTGTAATACAATAAAACAAATATAGTATAATTTCTATGATCAATGATTAAAAAAGAGAAATTCGATTTTTTTTAATTTCGTTCTATATTATCAACTTACACATTTGTATTCGAAACGATTCATTACATTCCTTCATAATGTTTATGACATCTATTTCATTTCTGCTCTCCTGGTACTTCGTCTTCGGCATGCTGGTTGTAGTAGCTTTCCTCTGGTCATCTTCCTTTTTATTTTTACATTTTATCAGGGAAAATGTGAATAAAAGTAAAACGCAAATTAATACTGTACGATGCATCTATGTCGTCCTAGTGAATAGTTAGGTATTTTACTAGGTTATATGTAGGATTAGATGGCAGAGATAGTAAACATTTTGAAGTAATAAAAATCACAGTTTAAAAATTCTCTTAATTTAGGTTTTATTTAAAGTTATGCTAGAAAAATATGTAGATAAAACGGGTGTCAAAGATAAATAAAATATAAGTCAATCTATTTATGCATTCTTTTAGGAATAGCAAATTTAGTTTCTTTATAAATTTACATAGATTATTTAAATTAAAGTTACGCGAAATCTATTCCGTCTTTCTTAAAAGTCCCAAATTAAAATTAGAAAAAACATCTAAACCGTATGTTTCATTAAAATTGCTAATGTCTCTACACGTGACTATTAAAAGAAGTCTATCTAAAACATGTGACATCGGTCAACTGAGAAAATATGCAATTAGTAGAGATTTTTACAATGCCGAGAAATCAAATAACTTGATATTTTAGAGATATATATATATATATATATATATATATATATATATATATATATATATATATATATATATATAGGATATATTTCTGTCGATAACGTACATTACACACTTACTTACTCCGCTGGCGCATCGACTCAAGGTGGGTCTTGGCCTGCGACACAAGAGATCGCCAAAGTCGCCTAAGTCGATAACGTCCATTAATTTAGTAAATTTGTTGTATTATTAAGAATCCCTTATTCATTTATTAACCTTATTCTTAATATATTACATTTCATTTAAAAAATAAAAAAATATACAAAATATATTATATTAAAAATAGAACACCACCGGCTGCGGAGTCCCATGACTCAAATTACCAGTGGTCGGGGCTGCAGAAACAGGAACCTTCTCACGATGCGCGCAGTTTCTAGGATAACTGCCTTTTGTATCGGGCCCTTAATTAAATTGTTTAGCGAGAGCTCCTTGAGATGTTGGTCTTATTAAGAATATTAATAAGATTATTAAGAGGAATATGTAACATACCTGAATAAGGCATAAATGTGCAAATAAATAAATGTATGGCGATAATCCATAAAAACTAAAATAAGAAAATACGTAGAGATACTCGTAACTAAATATTATTATTTTTTTTACTAAAATAAAATCTTGATAATTACTTACAATTTTTTTTAATAGAATCGACAAAGTGATAGAGTTATTAAGTTACGAATAAAACAAAAAAAATGTTTGTAATCCATGCAAGTAATTAGCGAAAATTGAGTTTAATTTCGAAAATGATATGCGTTCGGAGCATGATTCAATGATTGGTTGAAATAGGGCTTAGTAAATTCATCATACTATCATTAATATTGACTATTGTACCGTTAATTAACTAATTGAACTCCTCAGTACTTTACATTTATTGCTGAGTACTTCAAATGTTGACAGAAATTTAAATATGAAGAATTAAAAAATGTATTCATCATCAGCTCACTATACGTCTTCCTGCAGAATAAGCTTTTAATCATTGAGCCACCGACGCTTTCAAAACGAAAAAAAACTTTTTTTTTTTATTTCAGACATTTTGGTACATTGTGATACCAGGGTATCATGAGTTACAAATAGTCACGTAGCTCCGTGTGCTTGCATAATTCATAAGGTAAAATGTCCGCCTATTGCATTGTCAATATGACAATGGATATTTATAGCATTTTGTTTCGTTTGTAACTCAAAGAATCTTAAATTAAAACTAATTCAAAAGAAATTGAAGATATTTCTATAATATTTTTATTTATTGTCTTTTCATGGGGTTGAGAAAATGGATGATCATCGTCTCTTTTCCATCACCGAGCCTATCGTCAGCTCTTCTATCTGCAAAAATACCACCAGTTATACATCTGATTAAAGATAAAGTCGCTGGCATAAATGTATTACATAAAACATAAGGTTTTTACAGTGGTAGAGCCCGCTTTAACATCTTCGCACGAATTGGCCCAGCTCCCCCGGTGAAATCCCACGACCACACAGAAGACAGGCGTCAAGTGGAAGCAATTCCGCGTTTCGTTTGATGAGTGTGCGGCCCGGAGACCACATTTAGTCCTCTTTCTCTTCCCACACTTTTTCTTATAAGGAAAGGATGGGAAGTGGACTTTCCGGATGAGAGGATGCATGAAAAGGGTAAATATTTTTTCTTTCTGTGCATCCTCTCCTCTGTTGATTAAAGGTAGGCAACGCATATGCAATTGCGTATGTCTATGGGCAACGGTCACTTCGCTATTTCAGCGATTTCAGGTGTCCGCTCGCTCGTTTGCCACCATAATATAAAAAAAGGCTAATCTTACTTCTTACTAATATTATAAATTTGAATGTTTGGATGGATTGATGTTTGCTAGAAGTTATCTGCAGAACGACTGCATGGATTTCGCTGTAATTTGTCATAGATGTAGATGTAATCTGGAAGAACACATAGACTACTAATTAAGTTTTTTAAATTCCTTGCTGACGGAGTAGCGGGCAACTGCTAGTATAACAATATTACTTACATTGACATGTGGTGGTGTAGATAACACGTAAAGTAAAGCATCAGCCACTTCTGAGGGTTGCAACATTGGTATATCTTCAGGTACGTGCTTTCCCACCATCTCTGTTGCCACCAGACCAGGGGAAAGACTCTGGAATCATATAATTTCAAGAGTTAAGAATAGATATATTTATTCCTCATGGTGACTTTCAAACCAGTTGTGTAAAAATATTTTGTTATCCCACCTTGTCTCTCTAAAGAAGACAGAGAAAATAATATTATTGTTATAATACAAGTATTAGGACAGCAGAAATTCTTGGATGTAGTTTATAAATACTATAGATTATGGAATAATGTAACCGGCTAGTTATATTTTGTGTTATGGTTGAATTAAAAAAAAAATTAAATACAGTAAGAGATAAAATTCGCAATTAGTGTAAAACGAGTTTCGAGAAGCGAGAGCTAAATCAGTGTTTGTATATTTTGAAGTATATTCTAAAATAAGAAAATGTTACAAACAATATTACAGTTTATTTACAATATTTGAAGTAAAAAATTAAACATTATAAATTTTTACTTCTAAATGTTGTCAATAGATGGCGTTGTTTCCAATAGAGCTTTATCAGTCGAGTTTTTTTTTAATTAAATTTAAGTTTTTAATATTTCATGTTTCCCTAGTGACGTCAGAAAATCACACTCTTGCATAGATTAGATTAAAAATACCGTGACTTTGATCTTGTGTTTGCAATCTGCAAGTTCTCCGAGCAGGCTGGAAGTGAATGCAGTGACGGCGTGCTTCGTACTGGGGTACACGTTGAACCCTGCTACTGAAGGGATGTAGTGTCCGGCGACACTACAACATAACACAATCTTATATCCTCGTAATTTATGCACTTCTGGTAATACTATTGTGAGTATTGGTTATTAAAAACAAAAAAGAATCGTTAATTTTTTTTTAATATAAAAAATTACCGATTGACATAGGCATTTTTTTTTTATTTTGGCATACGTAATTGTGAGCTCCAACTAAAAAACTTCATTTAAGAATTAAATAAGTCCCGGTTTAAAATCTGTTTACAGTTAAAATGTAAATGTAATAAGTTATTTTGTATTTACCTATTTATGTTGATAATGTGACCATCAACGTTTCGTTTGTTCATCGAAGCGATGGCGTACTTTGTACAAATTACTAGACCTTTGAAATTAATATCTATCGTAGCTGATATTTCTTCGTCAGTTATCTTTTTTTCACCCGAATCTATAATAAAATACAATTATAATAAAGAATCCATTTATATATTCGACAGAGCGTTTCCATCTCGATGGCTTGCATTCCACAACGACGAGATTTTCGCGTAACTTTTTACCAAGCACAGACGCTGTCCTCAGCGGTATTTCCAAACAGTTACGACTTAGGGACCTTTAAGAAAAAGAGCGTACACCTTCCTTAAAGGCCGGCAACGCATCTGCGTTTCCTCTGGCGTTGCGGATGTCCTTGGGTGTCGGATCAAATAATTTTAAGCGATTCGTTGCTCGTTTGCCCCCTTCTATTAAAAAAAAGAAAGCAAGGAGTTAAAAAAATTGTAAGATAAAAAGTAAAATTGTCAAAGATTAAACGAAGTTTTGGATAATCTATGTTCATAAAACTTTATTTTTTGACTATATTTGACGTTTTGTTTAACAATATATTCCGAGGCATATATATCTTTTTTATATTTTTTTAAATACAAATTGTATTCTTTATCCTTCAAGAATTATATGGAAGAAATTAAATAAGCGCATATTATCTTAAGAAACTTACCGCTTATAAATCCAGGGTAGTATAGTACCCCAGCATTATTGACAAGTACATCTGTACCACCCAGTTTCTCATCTACCCATGTGAATACTGCCTTAATATCAACTATATTACTGACGTCACATTTCCTTGAATATATCGCACCTTTACCTGTTACATTTTGCTTCAATTTCTGCAACAGAAAAGAATATTCAAAATGTACTATTAGGAAGAAAATCCGACACTCTGCCGGTGTACTGGCGCAACACTAGCCTTACTAACTGTCGAAGTTTATGTCCCGTTAAGTATTCTGACACTGGACTTTGAATAAGACTGGACTAAGAATTTCGAAAAGAAAATATTTCAACGTTGGAAACTGCACAGTCATGTAACCTACATTTATTGTCAAAACACTTGTTAAATAACAGTCATATATCTGGTGCATTTTGAATATAGTGTGAAACTTACGGATTGAATATAGTAAGAAAGGACCAACATTAACTAACCTCTACGAGTTCTGGTCTCCTGGCGAGACCGACAACTTGTAACCCGGCGTTGGCCAATCCAAGACACACAGCCGCGCCTATCCCAGCGCTCGCTCCCGTCACCACTGCCGTCTTGTTCAACCAACGCTCCATCTTGAAAACACGTTAATAAGTTAGCACACACGTCCTCAATGAGAGGCTCGAGCCTGATATAAATTAAGGGTGGGTTCGTAGAACAATCTCTAGCTTTGCTGTGCCATTCTCCTAATTTCTAGATACGACACGACATCATTCTATTCTTTGACTTGTTCCGTTTATTTTTGTTCTTTTCCATCTATTTTTCCCTCTATTATTGTGGTTATAAGACCATCGTGTCGCATCAGATATCCCAGCATTTTACCTTTAGATTTCTCCCACGCTGGCCCATCAATAATAATTCAGAGATCAAGTTCAAGCTGCCAGATTGTTTTAAGCTGGATATTTTAATAATTATGGAGCGAAGGACATTTCAATATTAGTCTTTTTATATTTAATGCACTCAATAAAACTGAATAATAAAAATCGTTTACAGAATACTTACTTAAAAACTTTATAGACACTTTCACTTTGAAATTACTTACCAGTATTAGCAGTAAATGCTGGGAAAACAAACAAATAATTTATAGTTATAAAGAAAATAAATTGCAATCAGATTTAACACTGAACCGTCTACACTTTGCTTGTAAGGAAACTATAATGATTCGACATTCCAAGTCGATTAACTTTCAACATAGTACAAAGATACTAAGATTGCACAACGCAACATAACTTGTTTATTACTTAAGTACTTTAAAGTATTTGCCCTTCTTATGATTGAAAACATTTTTTCTGCGTTGAAAGTTTTGATGTACTGAATCCAGAATAATCAGATTTTTTTAGTTGGAAAACTTTTTTTTTTTCGTTATTTTTTGTCTGTGTCTTATGGAAAGTTCAGTATCGTAGGTGTAATTAGCTGTTTAATGCTCCAACAAATATTGTTTACCAGTTCAAACACTAATATTAGAATAATTACTAGTATTTTACGGATCAACGATGTCAAAGTTCATTGATCCCGAAAAACGCCTGGCATAATTAAATAGCAATTGAATTGCTGCTAGCATTTTAAAAGGATACTTTTTATTATAAAGACATAAATATCTAGATTAGTTGAGACTCGTATACTTTTAATTATGCATTTACCTAAAAGTTTATTTTTTAAATGAGAATATATATTATTTGGTTAAAATGTAAGTGGCTTCGCGGAGTGTAAGACGAGGAATGAAGAGCCAAATAAATTAGTGAAGGACTCGTAAACTGCCACCGCACACCTCCCCACCAGTTCCGCAGCTCCCGTCTGATGCAAGTTTAATTTCTTATACACACGGCTCCTACTGACATCGAATACGTTAGTATATTATTAACACAGTTAACAAGCCTAAATAGATATAATTTAAACTAAGACTGTCCGGAACAAATGGAATAACACTTATCACTT
>NW_013530970.1:1199292-1221302 GCF_000836235.2 Papilio xuthus | reverse complement strand
ATCTAACCAATTTAATGGACAGCCGTGGTTCTATTTTATCTGCAAGACTTCAATGATCTAACCAATTTAATGGTCAGCTATGCAGTTTTCATACTTGTAAGACATGAGTCATCCAACCAATTTAATGGTCAGCCGTGGTGCTTTTATACCTGTAACAATTCAATGATCTAACCAATTTAATGGTCAGCCGTGGTTTTTGTTATATCTCCAAGACACCAATGATCTAACCAATTTAATGGTCAGCTATACTCTGTAGACAAGTGCGAAAGTTCTTCTTCTTCGTCGTTACAGTTTTGTCAGATTGGTCATGGTCATCATGTATCAGTGATCTGCTTTACTAGACGCCACCTAGTCGCTGCCTTTTTAGTACATTGGTGGTCCAAGGTATCTTCAGCATTCTTCTCCAGCACCACATCTCGAGCGCGTCTATCTTCTTTTTCTCACTCTCTCGTAGGGTCCACGTTTCGGACGCATAAAGGAATATGTAGAATACAAGCGATCGTACCAGCAGAGTTCTTTTTTCTTTGCACTCTTTGCCATTTCTCCATCGCTGACACTTTATTGGAGGTGACTGTACCTATGTTATTGAAGTTATGTATACACATAAGGTTGACCGAGATTAACATCGCCGAATGCTATTATCCATCTACACACTATTTGTCAACCATCGGTCGAAGACAGTCTTAGAAATGCATTTGATTATTGATTTTGGTCGAAATCATGACAGTATATGTATATGTCGTGGATATACTACCCTCGTAGTAATGTTTATTTTATCATTTAAATGTTCGATATTTTCTTTTCTTAATCATTATTCATTTCCTGCTTCATCAATAGACCGGAATTAATTTGTCGCTTGCACATGTACTTCGATGTGACATCGTAGTGCACTTTGTAGTTAACAACTTAGACGGACGAGCACAGCAATGAATCTGTTTCTCTGATAGTAAAATATTGTGATCTTATCTCGATATTCAATTGGTTAAGTTTACATTCTGAACCGTTTTTAAAACATTCACGGCTGGGAACTACTTAAGGCCACGTTTTACAAATCATATGTAAACAGAGAAGACTGTTGCTATTTTTGGCAATCCGTTACCTACTATTTTTTTTTGTAAGGTAAGGCAAAATAATTTAAACAATACTTTCGTCCATCAATTACTGAAATGTTTTTTTTTTTACACACTGGTCTTCTCTTTCCTTTTTTTTTCAAATACAATTTATTTCCGTACTCACGGTTTTATCCTCGTCGCCAATGTAGCATTCGTTGTGCTATATTTGGCTCGTTCACGTACCGACACGTGTTGCCGGCTCAAAGGTCTGACATCGACTGACTGTCCCCTCTCTCCGGCATGTACTTATGGCGTGTACGCTCGAGACAAACAACACTACGTTTATGCATACACTACACTGGGTTCGAATCCCGCCATGTACCAATGTGTTTTTCGATTTCCAATTTTACATATGTACATATCCGACGTTTTTACGATGAAGGAAAACATCGTGATGCAACCTGCAACATATCTGAGAAGAAATTGAAAGATATGTGTGAAGTCAACCAACAGGCACTTGGCCAGCGTGGTTGACTATGGCCTAATCACCCTTAACTTAGGGTAGGCTTCGAGCCCTTCGGTGGGGACGTATAGTGAGCTGATGATGATGATGATTGCTTTTATGTACAATCAGGGTATTTGGCTGTCTTGCACTTTATAAGCGAAAGTCGTTTGAATTTTTTTCATGGGATCCTGGTGCCGAGAAAATTATTGTCTTCCTACTCATTCTATATACGACAGCGGTAACGTTATTTATTTTCCCCCCTTCGTTCGATAAGCGTTGCGCATTTCACGCGACAATACGCTAACATTCATCAAGGTGACTCTGACGTGTTGACAGCTTTATTTGCATTGCAACATGCGATATAAAATAATATTTATATCCGTATATATTTAAAGGAAAAACGGTTTTATTAAATGTATTTATCAAGAAATATATTAATCCTTAGAAACTATTTTCAGTAAAAACAAAAACAGTCATGTCAAACATATAGTTATCTCTATAATTGTAATAAGAATTGAAAAGGACAGAGGTATCTTTTTATACATGTGTTTTAACAGTGTTCGAAGGAGTTTTATTAAAATAAGGTGCGTGCGTAAGGACCTTCGTACACAACATACGTGAATCTTCGCAACCCGATGATTTTAGTCGCTAAGCAATATACTTACACTAATATAAAGGTTCGTACATTGCCCGTCGTTGACATCTCTATCTGTCATCGCCAAAGACGTCAACAACTTGTTTATGAAGATCGTTGTGAGAAAGTCATTGCAATTTCCAAGATGGCGGATCAAATGTTGATCATGCTTGTATTGACCGAATAGACGATTCGCGTCGACGATAAAACGTTGTATGTACGAAGCGCGCGCAACGCGATTCTCGCGACGCAACCATACAGTATTTGTTTCGACTATTTACGTTGCTTTGTGTACGAAGTGTCTAAGCGTAGGAATTGTTAATTATAATATGTATTCGTGAATTACTTTTATTAATCTGAATATAGATATAATAATTTCTGTTAATAATTTATTTCTTTTCTATGTGGCCTGACTGAAAGTATTGAAACTCCTTGGACATTATGTTTTAGTGTTCATGTCTTACGCAAATTATTAGCAAACGCAATAACACATGTCCTGTTGTACGTGATTACTGTATTACATTAAAAGCAAACAAATTTGTACGATATGGACATTAATTTAAGATTCTTTTTTGTGTACAATACAGTTGATCTGAGCAATTGCTTCAAGTGATACGAATTAAGATGAAGAAGGTCAATATGTGCAAAGGAAATTAAAGGTACGAATGGGGCGCGAGAAATACGTATAAAGTTAGTTCGTATAGGCATTGCACCGGGGGTTGCAACCCTCTGAAATTCAGTCGACGCGCGGGAGCGGTCAGAGGCAGACGTGTCTTCCGTTTCTGAGATCGGTGCTCTTTTTTAATTTAAATTCAGTGTTTTGTTTTTAATTATTCTTGCGGCTGTATAAAGGTAAGTTATACGATATAATTATGTACTACATAATGATACTATTAGTAAGTTTTTTTTTTAATTTATATTGTTAAATTTTTGCTTCATTCTTTTGTTGAAAATTGGAAAAGTTTGAATTTTTGTGGATATTTTAAATCATCGGGGAGTGTTTAAATGTTTCGCAGTCTGGAGCATTTCTCACCCCCCATCGTTATGAGCTTAACATCGCTTTGGGGAGTTAATCTGACTTTCATTTTGATTTAAAGCTCTTTTTAATGTTAAAAGAGGTCTTTATTTTTGAAACTTTTTCAGCTTTATTTACATAAAGGAGAATTAAATATGTAAATCAGTTTTTTGAATTTTAAAAGGCTAGACGTTTAACAATATTATATTATTAAATGTCTATTAAATGAGATTACATTTATTTAAAAAAAATACAGTTCCACATTGTTTAGTTAAACACGTGTTTTAACCTTTTGACCGCCGGTGACTGATATTTTGGACGTAAACTTGGTTATAAAAAAGTATTTTTTACTCTTAATATCACCAAAGCTGTTTCCAGTTTGAGTACTTTTTTATTTAATGTCAAGATCCCATTTCGGAAGCCTATCCATAATCATATTTAAATAATTATGATTTCTGTTAAATAAGCTTACGATAAAAGGGTTAACATATACATATGTTTAAGCTAAAATGAAATTGTAACACTACACGCATGTTTATATGTAAAAACGTTATTTCTGCCTACCCCTTTTTAAAATTGGCATGATAGTATTTTACAATTAATTTTGTAACAAAAGTATTTTATCTATTTAAAAATGTTAACAGTAAATTTCGTTCCGACCTTTATTTGAACATTTTTTGATTGGTAAAGCTTAAAAGGTATTTTAAAAATTCAACTTTATTAATTCGGAGTTGGTTAAAATTTTCCACCCTTTGAGTACGTATTCCGTAACAAAACACAAACACGGTAAATAATTTAGCTATCGCAATGGATTAATATGAACACAAAGAACACAAAAAAATCCTAAGTAATCTTTTCACAGTTTTCAAAATAAGAACATAGCAAATATGGAAATGTAACTGATAGAAGTGAGTTTCCATTGTCGAAACATTGTACATGATTTGTCCAGATATGTATTATGAAACATTTAAAATAAAACATATCCACTATCTTAGGATAAACCTATAAACCTTAGGAGTGTTGGTTGTTTCGTGGATTTGTCAACAAATGTTATTTTTCAAATTAAAATTAAACGCCAAAATAATTATTTAATTAAAGAGTATCTTCGTAATTTAATTTACCTTAGTTGACTCCGTCGTGTCCACACCTAAGGGAAATAACAGCACTCGTTAGTACGTCGACTTTTCCCTTAGCTTCAGAGGTAGTTTTGCGTCCATACACCGTTATCGACATTTAATACGAATTGTAACCAAAAATTGTGTTTTAGCTGTTTGTGTAAGTGTTCACGTTCTGGAATTTATTTAGGTTTATAATTTTAATTTTCTATTTCATACTTTAAACACGAATTTGAAATTGAGAGTAATTTTTCTTCCATAAATACGCACGCACACACGAGGATACACACGCACACACACTCACACGCACTAATTTTGCTAACCTCATATGTTTATTGTAAAGAAAAGGCGCCGGTGTCTGTTATACAGTTCATACTATGGCAGGCTCCAGCACTCAACCAGACTGTGTTAAGTGTATATACATTTTTAATAATAAATAATAAAAGAAAAATAATATCTGAAGAAAATCCAGAAAAACAGAGTCTTAAATTCCACCGTCTGCCAAGAGAAATACCAGGAGAACATAAATTCCAAGCAAGCAATCCGATAATGACGTTCACATTGTCCGCCTCCCCATTGTACCTCGGGATATAGAGTTTCTCAATTATTCTTTACATCTTTTGTTTTCTCGTAGATAGCAATTTCAATCATTGATGAAAATGCACTCATATACTCTGATATAGAGGATAAAACAGAATATCTTAGCAGAATATTATTTTTTAATAGATTTTAATGTAAAATTTTAGCTGCATCCAATTAAAGGAGCTTTTAAAAGAATTTTAAAATAGCTATTGTTATAATTTTTTCATTCTCTCTCCGCTCGTAGGCGAAGGTTTTTCCAGCATGCCTGATTTTTTTACCTTAAAAAGATTATTACAAAAGTTTTCAATTTGCTCCCAGCTCAAAGCATCGTAGATATGTTCATAAATGAAGTTTTGTTGATTTTAACCTACTTTTGGAGATGTTTTGGCAGCAGCGTATTTCAAAATCATTTTATTTATTAAAAAATTGTGGAATAGTTTTTAGGGATTAAATAAAAATTCTTCTGTTTGAAATTTGAACTTTTATGCCGATAGAAAGAGAGATGCTGAACTGCTGAGTTGTACCAATTTTTACATGTACTAGGCTAGCAGAAGCAAGGCTATAGTTAAACTAACTTGATTCAAGCCACAATTGATCAATTTATCCATTAGTGTCCGTGTCGGGCTTGGCTCCGTGCCAGCTGTTCGACCATTTGGACACCAGGAACGTGACTAAACTGCGACAGTTCAACGACACTAAACTAACATTTATGCATTCCTGCAACTCTTCCATCTCAACAGATGACTCATGAATCTTGCTAACAGAGTTCTTCAAACTTTCTTCTTCATACATCATTTTAATGCTGGTTAATTTGTGCAGAAATTAATACAAACCATCAACAACTTCAATCATGTAGTTAGCGAGATAACTCTGGGATATCTCATGTCTTAGCAATTTGTTCAAAATTATCGATAATAGTTAGAAATTCTTTAAATTAAAAAATATCTCTATAATATCCATCTCAAATTAGTTAGAACACAAATTTAAATTTGTTTCATTCATTGGATATTTTGGAGCGGAGTAAAATTATTTACAGATGTTAATTTCAGACCCTTGTCATAACCTTAAAATATTGTTTTGATACAGAAGTAAGTTTTGCTTTAACTGTGGATTAAACTAAAGTTAGTGACAGGATAACTACACAGTAAAGGAAACTCGTACCACAAAATATATGTTCTCTCTCTGTTTCTTTATGTTTTCTTTCTTACTCTTGTGGTCTTCTTCTTGGTGGACGGTATTATGCATCACAATTTCAAGCATTGATTTAATGAGAAATGTAGTATGTAGATATGACAGAAAGAGATAAGTTTATTTGTTAGAGTATATACTTAACCTACTTTTAATATTAATCTCATTGTATTCTGTTTAATCAACTTTGTAGTTACACTTTTTTGTCTGAAGCTTTGGAAAAATAATCAAAGCAATGTCGATGCAAATGAAAGTGTACTCTGCAAAATTAAATCTCTCTACTGCTTTGTTTTACGAGAAAATACATTACAACTACATTTGTATAGGTTTTGATTATTACAATAGTTTAACAGTGGTAGAGCTTGCTTTAACATCTGCGCACGAATTGTCCCGGCTCGCCCGGTAAAATACTACGACCACACACAAGACAGGCGTTAAGTGGAAGCAATTCCGCGTTTCGTCTGATGAGTGTGCGCCCCGGAGGCTTAATTTAGTCCTCTTTCCCTTCCTATCCTATTTCTCATAAGGAAAGGATGTGAAGTGGACTGTCCGGATGAGAGGATGCATGGAAAGAGAAAATATTTTCTTTCTATGCATCCTCTACTCCGTCGATTAAAGGTAGGCAACGCATATGCAATTGCTTATGATTATGGGCAAGGGTCACTTCGCTATTTCAGCGATTTCAGGTGGCCGCTCGCTCGTTTGCCACCTTATGATATAAAAAAAAGTTAAGGTAACCGATTACTACAAAATCTCAAACCAATTATTAGTCGTAACTCATTATTGTAATTGGTTTAACCGAGTACTAGAATTAGTTATTTTTGGCTCAAGACATAAGTATTTTGCTTTCACGTTACTGATAAAAAACGAAGAAAAATAAAATAAATATTGCTCTAAAATACTGTAACTACGCTATAACTCATATATATTTTATGAAGTACTATCTCCAGTAGATTCCGTGGGCGAGGAGACAATATCCGGAACCCAAGAATATATGGAAATGTGTCGGCGCGTGAAATATCTGTATCCGTTAACATACGCTTACAATCCGAATAAATCTTGTTACAGTACCTGCATATCCTTTGAAGTAAATGTTAGATATATAAGGACATTTTCTTCCTTTATTATATACTTACTAGGCTAAATAACATATCTAGAATCTGATAGTATCGTATTACAATGTGTATTTGAATTGAATCGCTCTATTGAAGATTAAACCAATAGTGTGGTTTCTATGCTTGAATTGCGTCCATAGATGGCGTTAGGATCGTTATAGAACACACTATCGTTGGATTATAAATAGTTTGAGCTTAATTTAAGTTGTGCTTTTTTGAGCCTTTAATGTTCCTTGAATGTGATTGGTTGTACTAAACATCTAAACATTGTTTTGTGGAAAAATAGATTATTTGTCTTGCAGATATCTAAGTTTATCCAGTAATGTAATTCTTTATATCTGCGACATTAAGTACTTTTTTTTATTTCATAAGGTGGCAAACCAGCGAGCTGAAATCGCTGATATAGCGAAGTGATCGTTGTCTATAGACATACGCAATTGCATTTGCATTGCCTACCTTTAATCGACGGAGGAGAGGATGCACAGAAAGCAAATACTTTCCCTTTCCATGCATCCTCTCATCGGGAAAATCCACTTCCCATCCTTTCCTTATAGGAAAAAGGGTGGGAAGGGAAAGAGGACTAAGTTAGGCCTCCGGGACGCACACTCATCAGACGAAACGCGGAATTGCTTCCACTTGACGCCTGTCTTCTGTGTGGTCGTAGTATTTCACCGGGCGAGCCGGGCCAATTCGTGAAAAGATGTTAAAGCGGGCTCTACCACTGTTAAATCTTATTAAAATCAATATTTTTAACGCATACACGATAAACAGCCGTTACCAACCGCTTAGATGTTCAACTGAGCGAGCTTTTTAGGTCGCGTAATCAACGCTCGTCGGTGACACGTTTTATGAAGGCTGTAGATTAGATACGCTATACTGAGCCGATAGCTGAAGCGAGCTAGGACATATTATTTCCATAAAGGTTATATTGAAATAAAAAACGGATTTGAAATAAAAGAATATAAGAAAACCTCACAAGTGACATCTTAAAAATAAACCTACAGTTATTCGTAGCATTTCATAATCATGCTATGACAAGTTTGAACTTCAGACTGTCCCTTAATCGGATCGGCGTGTCGACTTCGGCTCAGTCAGTAACACTAATTAAATTATTTTACTTTAACCCACTCTGGGGTATTTGACGCTTAAAGGTTTACGCACTAACAAATTATTCAATATTTGTAACCTATTCAAATTGATACAACAGTTGGAAAGTTATTTTAGACATCGATTCTTAACCTTTGCCCCTAGACGGATAGCCACGCGAATCTTACCAGTCTTCTATGACCGCGACGGTGAAAATATTGCATAATATTGCTTATAGAATTGCCACTTGAGCTGGAAAATCTTCCTTAATCTTATTTTGACTTGATACTGCGCTAGCTAAATTTTTTACACATGGAATAAAAAATGAACTAGAGGTTGTTTAAAAAAAATTAAAACAAGACTATTAAAGTCAACCTTTACGTAACTAATTAGCATCATTTAATCTACAAAATAATAAAGACTGCTGTAAAGATGCCGCAACAAAAGACGCTGTACAAAGCTTTGCGCTTCCAATTTTGTATAAATAGCTTGCTCGGTTTGTGCAGAAATTCCATTTTGTAAGAACTTGAAAGAGACTTTTAGAAAGTTTAACTTTTATGCAAGTTTTATTAATGTCTAGAGCTATCACTTGCCTTTACTTAGCAATAACTTTATGTTAAAAGTATAAGCAACGATCTTACTCGTAATGAATACATTAACACAATAGATTCCATCCTTATACTATGTGATTCAAGTGAATAATGAGTTTAGTTTTTTAATCATTTTGACAGATTCGACAGACATAAATTAATTTAGGAAATTAGCAGTAAATATAAGCGCTGCCAGAGCCCTGGGCGATCCATTTTTACCATGCTTCAGGGATTGAGTTAATGGGGTAACGTGAGATTGTGTAATTCGCAGACCTGTTGGGCGTCTGTCTGTACAGCGCCCTGGGCGATCGCCATCACTCCACCCTAATACGAGGAAATGTATGTATATTTGAAACCGTAACATTCTAAACTGTGATCAAACTAATTTAAAAGTTAAGTTAAGAAAATTATGACACTGTACGTGAATGTAAATTGTTACAAATTTTGTAAGTGGTAACTCTACTTCTTCTTCTTCTTTTTTTCTTTTTTCGTTCTTCTTTAATAAGAAAAGTTACCTTTAAATATATGGTATAGTTTTTATTAAATAAAAATCAGTGGGTGTTTGTCCGTGCGCGGTTCGCTAACTGGATTAGGTTCGTTAGTATTCCCGACCGACCCGCTCTGTGGTCTGCGCGCTATGTGTTAAAAAGTAAAAAGAGATATTGATAAATTCATCTTGAAAATTTTACCTTAAGTATTATCACGAACGCCTTATTTACTAAGATGGGTTATTTAAGAAACCCTGAATTTATAACCATAAAATACAAATGAAATTACAACTTTTTGTAAATGTTGACCGCTAAAATAACTGAATAGGAATTTATAGCGCAAGAGGGTAGCAATATGAACATGTCTTACTAATATTATTAATGCGAATGCTTAGTTGGATGGATGTTTGTCCGAAGGTATGAAATTTCGCAAACATGTAAAACATAGTCTGGAAGAACGTAAACTATTAAATTATGTTTATTATTTAAATTCTGCGTAGACGGAGTCGCAGGTGACTGTTGTCTTGTCTTTTAAATTGCCTTTCGGCTTACCAAATTCACTAGTGAAATTTCAAGTTTCGATGCTTACTGACGTATATCATATTTAAATAACGCTGTCACTCATATTTATTTCACGGTAAGCGTTCAATTCCCCTCGTACCCGAGCAGGTTTACCGGGCTCGCATGAACTTGCTTAAATTTCCCTCGGGCTACCGAGAGTAATATTTTTCCATAAAATTTGACGGGTCGTGCGTGATTTTTATATAATACAGCTCATTTTAAAGTGAAGTACAAATGTTAGAAACTACTTTTCGTTATTTTAAATTAAATTACTTGCAAATCATCATCAACCTGCCCTTATCCCTATCGAGGGTCGGCACAGTATTTACTACTCCTCCATACATCTCTATCAGCTGTCACATCCGAGTCTACCCCATTCCTACGCATATCCTCTTTCACACAGTCATTCCATACTTTTTATGGTCTTCCTCTACCTTTGTAGCCATCCACATTCAATCTCATTACTTTTTGCTTATTTCGTTATCATCCCTCCACATAACATGTCCAAACCAAATTAAATTACTTGCAAATGAACACTTCGAATTCGTTTTCTTAAATTGTTTTTTGTTATTTTTGGCATTCTTCTCCGTGCCAGAATTAGAGACTCAATTGGTTATTTTTGCACGAGTGAATTGAAGGAAAATAAGGTATGTATCGTGGAATGTGTGCCATCTACAATGGAACGGTGTTATAAAAACTCATTTTTTTAAATGCTAGTAATATAACTTCATGATTTAATATATAGTAATCTTACTAATATTATAATTACGAATGTTTGGATGGATGGATGGATGTTTGTTTGATTGAATTGAAATTTGACATAGATGTAGAATATAGCCTGGAAGAATTGGCTACTTATTAAGTTTTTTTTTAAATCCGAGCAATCGGACGGGTGACTGCTGGTCAAGTGTATATAGGTCTGATGTTATTTTACAAAATAACTTTTAGTTAATTAAATTAGAAATGTTTATAACAACAACAAGTTATGAAGTGAAACAGCTGAAGTATTTATGTAATAACCCTGGTCGCATATTGTTTAGTTAGTCTATAAATGCGAAGTCTCTGGCAGCGAGCCGACTATAGTTAGTGGAACTTAGATGAATATTTAAGTTTATTGCATACTATCTTACAAACTTTGGGAATAAGGAACTTAAATATATACTAGTACATAGTTTGTTTATTGGATGAGATAGTTGAATTTCTTGTTGAATATTGTATAAGCTTACGTACAAATTCCTACATAACCTACGAGAGTGTTAAATATCTGCAATACTAAGATTCTTCCTTATTTCATCATCATCAGCTCACTATACGTCTCTCGGGCTCGGAGCCTACCCCAAGTTAAGGGTGATTAGGCCATAGTCAACCACGCTGGCCAAGTGCGGGTTGGTTGACTTCAGACATATCTTTGAATTTCTTTTTTCCTTTACCGTAAGAACTTCGGATTAATGTACATATGTAAATCGGAAATCGAAAAACATTGGTACATGACGGGATTCGAATCCAGGACCTACAGATTGCAAGCCGAGTGCTTGACCCTTGAGCCACCGACGCTCTTACATTGCTTATTAGATTATTATATTTGGAATTTTGATGTTTTATAGAACTGATGGTAAATTTTTTATACATTTTTAGTCGAGTCAAATGAGGAATTGCTTAATTTTGAGATCTTAATCATAAATTTTTATTTATTAGGCGGATTCCAGTTGCCGCTGATATTTAAGTAATATTGAAAGACTTCAAGGTAGAAGTACAAAAATGAACAGAAGCAGTGTGTACAAGTATTATGCTTAATTTAAAGTTATTAATAAGAAGTTTTTATTGTTTGTAAGTGCATATAAAACTTATTTTTATAAGAAAACGGCATAGTTTATCTTTGGTTTACAGTCGTTAATATTTATTATTTATTTAAAGCGAACACAGATTTATTTTTAAATTGCAAATTCTCAACTTGCAGGCTTATCCAAAAGCTTTTCAGATATCTTTGTTAATTTACTTTTAATTGAATTTGAACCCTGAACTAATTTTACTGCTTTCATAAAGTTTTCTAAATTAAATGCAGTTTTAGTTTACTAATACGTTGTTCGAAAAGTCTTATTTTTATTAAATACTGCCAATTTATCGTGTTTTCATTTCAAAATGAAAATCGTCAATAGACATGGACAATGGTTCAAAAAAGAATTCTAGTTTAGACGACCTTTGAAAATAGCATCAAAGAGACATCAGGTTTAATCTTAATTGGCTTATTTTCTTTTTGATCTATTATATTTGATGGCTACTCTTTGAAATAAAACCTTATTAACTTTATTTACTGAAACGTATAAGGGGAGTTAGTAGCGCCAATAGTCTAATGGCTAGGAGTACGGGGAACTAATAACGTGGTGGAGGGCTATTCGACTGTTGTCGTGAGACCTAGCACAAGTCTGCACCTTAATTGGAATGGTTACAAGATACAAGACACGGCGAGCACGAACAAACTGCATATTAGTTTATCCGAAACAACAAGCATGTATTAACTTAATTAAAATTAGTTGAGATAAGTTGGCTATATTAAATTATCATCAAATATAGTATGCCGAATAATCGCATAGTCTTTATAGGAAATGTTTAAGGAATTTCCTTGCAACTAACACAACGAAAGTTAATAAAGTCGAGAAAGTTCTTCCTCTCAAGTTCGATGAGAATGGAAAACAGGGGTTCAAGTTGAAGCGACTTTGAGACGAGGGACGAACGGAAATTGTATAGGAATTCCTTTACGTTAAACAGAAGAACATTTGTAAGAATTATTTATGCTCAATACATTGATGAATTTATTTGACAAGACTTTATAAATAAAAAACCCATTCATAAATTTCGACTAGTCATTCGAAGTTTCTTAGAAAAATGTTGATTGATTAGTTTAAAGGTATAGAACTAAGATGGATTTGCACCATCGCTCATGTTTCATCGAATTCTCTGCATAATTCAAAAGTCTTCAGTATCTTTTTAGAATAACATCCAATACATTAACTCGCAACATTAAGTAAATGTGAAGAGAAAATAATTTCATTTACTTTATCTCCTAAAAGAATTCAATTTTCGTTTTAGGATTTCTTTTCGATTACCGATTTAAAGGCTGCTTATTATGCGGATCCCTGTGGATTTCATCCATTAACTTTCTATTATCTTTCCATCTTAAAGACAAATTTAATAACTAAAGCGTCTACTAGTGAAGTATACACAAATACAGAATTTTTGGGAAGTTTTGTTAGGTAGGATAGTTAGTAAAATGGACCCATGACCTGGTCAACTGCACTGGGTGCGGGTAGCACATGACCGGGCATTGTGGCAGTTGATAGGAGAGGCCTACCTTCAGCAGTAAACAAACTGGCTGATAACGATGTTGATGATGGTGATGAATGTGTTTAAAAGCGTACACCTCCGCGTCTACAACTCAACATTTTTACAACGCGTCATTTTTATCATGACATGATTTGAGCTTTGGAATAACCTTCGACTTCAGTTACCAATGTAATTTGTAACGAGTTTAACAAAGTACAAAGGAACTTTAAACTCGGTTTGAAAGTTGCATCGTTCCAGTACGGAATTTTAAATTCAAAGGACGAAAACTTTTCAGTCGTCGTAAATTATTTCACTTGGATTTAATGAATTTCGAATGTGTCAAATAATCGTGTCTTTCATAAGATTTATGATTCGAATAGTCCCAAATACAAATATTTAGTTATACTTACATTTTAGTATAATTAAATTAAAATTATTCATGAAAATAGGTCAAATTTTTATACAAGTTTGTAGCAAATTCATTGCTTAATTTTAAGGCGAGTTTTATCATGTTGGAAAAGATTATTACAAAAGTTTTTAATTTACCTACAGCTAACTTTCGAGACAAGACAAAGTTTCATAAAAGAATTGTTGAATAAAATTTACGTTTAAAGATAATCCCAAGACTGTTCTGGATAAGTTCCTAAACCTTCTTCTATTTTTCTGAAACTAAAATTAAACGACGAACTAAACTAAAGCTTCGTACAACACCATTTAAACCTTTTTATGTATAAATGTGTTCTTGACCGTCAAGTCTTAATAAAAAAAAATTAAGAAGCAATTTTAAAAATATTAATAAAAACATGTATGATTCTTTACGACCTTAGTTAAAATGAACCTAGTTTTAAAACTAGGATTGCGGAAAATATAAACGTTTCAAATGTACCAGGCTAACAGAAGCAAGGTGGTAGTTAAACTAACTCGTTCGGCGCCATAATTGGTCAATTTATTCATTAGCAAGTCCGAGTCGTTTGGCACGATGCCAGCTGTTTGAGAATTGAAAATGCTAAGCTACTGCAGTGCAATAGCAATAGAGTTTAATATACGCTCATTAATATTAAAAGACATAATGGAAGGGACAACTTATGAAAGCTGAAACAAAAATAAATTGGAGAAAAAAATAATTACCTCAAATTGAATTGGTTACGCTACAGGAACAGATGTGCTGAAAATATTACCCATGAGTTTGTTTATTCTTATTTAAATGGTTAACAACATTAAGAAGTTAACATAAGTGAAAATTAAATTCATAAATCCGTTCGTATTACAAACGTCTCTGTGTTGCTTGCCGAGTCCCGTAGTCGCAGCTGCTGCCGATTTTAATGAGCATCAAGTGCGCTTTGTTTTGTTCCCTCTCTCTTTGTTCCACTTCAAATTGTTCCAGTACACAGGATTATACGGGAAAATGCTTCGTTTTGTTCCTACTCTAACTACGTTATTTTTTATTGTATACTAGCTGTCGCCCGCGACTCCGTCCGCGCGAATGAAAAACAGATTCCTAAAGGGTTTTTCCGGCAAGTATTCGAATTTTCTCACCTTTTAAACCTTTCCTAGGCCTCCACGAACATTTCATGACCAAGGTAAGGTAATTCCGTTCAGCCGTTCTCAAGTTTTAGCGACACTAACGAACAGCAATTGATTTTTAAATAAATATATAATAGATGTCGAGTTTCATGAGTTACATATAACTATTTTTTCAGGAAATTGTTTCTTATGTAAAAATGACCTAAGTAATAATAATCTAATGACATCTACGTCAGGGGTGCTACTACGCAAATGCCCAAGAAACACTACGCGTGTTTCTAGGCTCTGAATATGTCCATAGAAGGCATTAGTCGGATACAGAAACCTAATGTTTGTAAGTTTAATTAAATTCGAACAAACATAACAGTGTTTTACCACAGCTAAGTTATTTGTACAAGGAGTATTGTTCTATATTTTTTAAAGAGTGAGGAAGACAGTAATATATTCTTGTTATTATCGGATCGGCACATAGTCTATGACTTGATAAATTTTGTAAAATATAGCTTAAATATATTCTTGGCAATTTTACTTATATAATACAAAAATAATTTCCGTTAGCGTAGAATATGCAAGGTACGAGAGAAATAATTTGAATATTTTTGTATATTGGTATGCTTCGTGTGCGAACGATTTCAATTTCCTGAAAACTTTGTAACAGTGCAATAGGAAAATATTACTTAGAAAGTATTAAAGTAGCAAAAGTGTATATAAAATGCAAGATGATGAATGATGACTAAGAAACTTTCGATTCCCAGATCTTACTAATATTATATATGCGAAGGTTTGGATGGATGGATGGATGGACGGATGTTTGTTTGAAGGTATCTCCAGAACCTGAACGGATCCCGCTGAGATTTGGCATAGACTACTTTTTTTTTAATTACGCTCGGACGAAAGGATGGGAAGTGGAAGTGGATTTTGAAATAACGGTCGCTTCGCTATTCCAGCGATTACAGCGATTACAGCTGGCCGCTCGCTCATTTGCCACCTTATCATAAAAAAACACAAATATAAGAAGATATTTGTATTTAATTTCTAACTTTAAAGATCACGTTGAAAATGATATTGCCATCTCTTTCTCTCTCTTTAAAAAAATGACAATATGTTTCTTTGTGCAATTGTTTGGGTTAGGGAAATACGGTACATTTATCGTTGCCTTCCAACACATTTGGTTGAAGTGATAAGGTTATTGATTCTCGATTTTGTAGCAAAAAATAAATTCAATACTTAAGCGATGTTAACACTTGACACTGGCCCAATCCGCTGAGGGATAGCCATAAACAAGAAACAGAACAGAACAGAAGCGATGTTAGAACAGTATTTTTATTTATTTATTATTTAAATTTTATTATGTTGTAGTCATTTATTTCGTTAAATGTTTAACAAGATTAGTCTTTATAAAATTTTAAACTAACGAATTATTTTCTACTGAGAATTGGGTTCTTAAAAGCCTTTTGTTTTTAGAATAACGACTATTTGATATTATAACGAAATATAAAACATCTAGATAACGAACATTTCATACCTTTGGGATTGTATAAAATTTCATTATCGAATTAAATAAATTAATTTCGTAGTAAAATATATCTAATAGTAAAGCTACATGCGTCATTTTAGCGCATTATTACAGGCGCACATTAATTTTCTTACTTCACAATAATATATTGGGGCGTTAAAATGACGCATGACCAACATTGCAATAAAACACTATTAATATTACTAATATTATAAACCCGAAAGTTTGGATGGATGTTGGTTTGAAAGTGTCTTCGGAACGGTACAACTGATCTTGACGACATTTTACATAGATGTAGAACATAGTCTGGAAAAACACATAGGCTACTTATTAAGTGTTTTTCCACGCAGACGGAGTTGCGGGCACCAGCTAGTACAATAATATAGAGTATAACTTTATTGAGCGACAGTTTTTCGACGTTTTGCGTGCGGTTTTGTAAACGATGTAAGTAATAGCGCTATTTTTATGCTTATTCACGTATAATAAATGTATTCAACACATGTAAATCCGTGCATGGTAACGCATTTTAAAAGAGTCTGATGTCTAACTTGTATACGCAAGAGAATATTTGCATGAGATGTACTGGATGTGTGGATGTGGAGTTACGCAGTAACAAAAAAAAGGAACATACAGAAGAATTGATAACCTCCTTCTTTTTGAAATCAGCTAGAAAAGCAGTAAAAGAATACTACATTATGTCATAGTTTTTTTATACAATTTAAGTTCAGGCCTCTTTGTACATAAGGCAACGTAAATTTGCGTTGCGAAAACCGCCTTCGCACATAACGCTCATTCGTAAACTACAGTCTATTTGATTAGAAAAGGTATAGCGATTGCAAAATGTACAGATTTGCTCCGCCATCTTAAAAATTGCTGCTATTTTTGTCACGATGCTGACAAACAGGTAGCGAGCGACTGGTGTGACTGAAGAATAAAATGTCGGCAACGCTCTCGCTATCCATAAAATCATTCCGTAAGTCTTAGCGACTAAAATCGCGAGTATACGAAGATTGCCTTGCCTTGTGTTTCTATATTAGTTATTACTCTAATTTGATAATAGATATTTAACTGGCTAATAATTAAATTCGTTTTTATGTATATAAAAGGTTATTGAAATTCTTTCTAAATTTTACTTTGTAAGAACTTCAAAGGATACATGATGATTACCTCGTTATATCTTCTCTGATGTTAAACGGGCCGTGATTTTCAAGTCGTTTGATCAACGCTCATCTGCGTGGGATACTAGGGATCCATATATCTATTTATATTATGCAAGTTTTGTAAAATATATGTGTTATGTTGAATTTATAATTAAATTCATTAAAAGAAGATTATCGGGTGACGTTACCAACTAGTCTCGAATCCGTCTTGGTTCCTCAGGTCACATTGAAAATGATAAATACAATGAAAACAGTTTATCAGAAGCCTTGGTTAATGTGAAGTATTCAGATAATGATCCTGTGGAAACTAACGTAAACTTAACTGTCACCTAAACATTTAAACATGAGTTTCCACTATCTTAAAACATGTAAGACAACATATTGCTTGCTATGTTTGTTTCTTTCTTCAAATAGAAAACAAGAAGTATATTTAAGACGTTTGTCCAAAGAATTGTACCAGGAATACATAACTTTACCTACAGTTGGGCATAATGTTTATAAAGGAAATACGTGAACTTCCAAGGTCTCGCTTTATTTAGATGCCTTGTGGTGAGAATGGTGCATAAATAACAAACGCGTACACTCATATGGAAGAAACGGCTTTCAGTATTACGAATAATGTATTCTTATAACAAAGATTTACTCTACTTACATTTATTTGCGAGATGACCGAAATGTTAAAGGACCGATAGAATAAATCTATCGGAGAGTTTAATATGAGTAGTCAGCAAAATGGTAATGAACCTGATCGAATTATCTTGTTCAAAAAATCAAACCGGGAGTGTCTTGACTAGATGTGATTATGGTCGTTAGTATTCCCCGAACGGTCTTCCGTAGCTCCCAGAATACGTTATACTTATAAAATATTTATACCAATACTGGTAACCAGCTGCAAATTCATATATATATCGAAGCTTATACTAACATCTTACTAATATTATAAATGTGAAAATTTAGATGGATGTTTGTTTGAAGGTATCTCCGCAACAAGACCACATGGGCTATTTAATAAGTTTTCTTAATTCCACGCAGACAGAGTCGTTCGACAGTTAGTTTATACATATTATTAAAATTGGAGTGTCTATGTATTATCGAAATAAAATCATGCTTCATATACACGATGTATTTGCGTTGTTGTTGACTAAAAGCAATTTTTAAAATTGTTGGCTATATGTCTACAAAGGCGCGGCTGGTTTGGGCTAATCTCCGGAACACCTGAACCGATTTTGACAGGACTTGAACGGGAACGTAGCTAACGCAAGCGTGCATATTATAGGCTGTTTAATTCTGTGCTGACGAAGTTGCGGTTGACCGCTTTTCTAAATACAAAGATATTCTAAAAAGAAAAAAATTAAAAAAATATTTTAGCTACTACTGAGCATGAACCCCTGGTATCAAAGCCCATGAATATTCTCAGATTAGAATTTAAATTCATCATAAGCCAGATCCCTCACCTTTTTATAAAATTATCATTAAATAAATAAAGCCAAGCTTCATCGCGACGTTTAAAAAAAATGCAAACGCCCGGAAACTCCGTAACGAGATATTAATTAGGGTGCTTTAGCCTCAACAGCTGAGTGGTTGGATCATTAGTCTATCAATTAAAAAAAAAATGTAAGCCAAGATTAATGTAATAAATTTTTTTGAAAATGGACAGGTATTGTTTTTTTTTAAATATTAGCAGATTTTTTTGTAAATTTACTAATATTTCTTTTACCATTCCAACTAAGCTCTACGCTTGTGCTAGGATATGGTTTACGACAATAGTCAAATGGCGAGATTCGAACCCCCGACCTCGTGATCGGAAATCCGTACCCTGAAACATTAGGCTATTGAAGCTGAAGATTTTAAAAGGCACATTTCGTTACATGAGGGAGAAGCTAGATAGAATTCTGGTAGCATAAGAGAGAGATAGATATACAATTAGCACCGTACTTAATGACTAAAGTACTGTTTTACCGTTCAACTGCTTTATTTATAATAAAACTGATTGTTTATTTTGGAGGATGACAACATTATGTTTCTTTACACGTATTGAGACAATGGAAACTTAGGTATTGTGTAATATACATTTATTGTCAAAGCTTACAAAATTGTTTCATCTTTTCTTCGCTTTGTTTTTACATAAAAAGACGATGTTATATCGCATTAGTATTATATAGAAAGTATCTTTAGTAAGGTTATTCGTAATTTCCTTTATGTTACTTTGATATAAAGGAATTTATTCACAAAGTTATATTCAAAGAAACTTAGCGTAGTTACTATCAAAAAGGGGACACATTCAAATTATATACGTAAACGTATTTTGTTCTTTTATAAGAAGACCTTGTTTTCGAAAGAGTTTTTATTGAACTTCGGCGGTTTAACATTATATGTAGACATATATAGTCTTATGATTAATTCGCTTGTTTTTAAAATTAACAAAAAACTTTATTGACTCTCATACCATAAAAAAAACTTAGGAACAAAAGTTCCTAATAAAGACTATTTAAGGTCTTATAGTTTATATAGGCTAATCAAAAACATGAAAAACCGCTTTCTTTATTGCATCACAGTCCGCGTTGAAAAAAAATAATTAGTAGCCTATGTGTTCTTACAGACTATGTTCTATATGTATGCCAAATTTCATCGGGATCCGTTCAGGCGTTCTCAAGATACCTTCAAACAAACATCCATCCATTTAAACATTCGCATTTATAATATTAGTAAGATTTAATAATGTGCGCAAAGAAATTAGTTTCATATTTCCCCGTAATATGGTGATTTCATATATTCCTAGTCAGGCTATAAACAATCTTTAAATTGTGTTAAGTGACATTAATTGAATAATATTACCCACTATTTGACAAAAGCTTTCTTGTAGAACAAAGATTGTTTTACCTAAGAATGGACCGACGTAACCACAACACGGGAAGGGGAAGTGACTCACGAAATTTACGAGGCAAATATAAGCTGTGTTAGGGTTGAATTTTTAATAAAAGTACAAAATTCACGCTGGAAAAATTAACCGAGAAAATTTTATAAGTTTAAAAATTTATAAAGAAAACTTACCAAGTTGTCTATATTCATGCTTGCTTATTTACCACGTAATATTGTAACTATGTTAAACGTTGCAAATAAAGTGCACCGCGGTTAAAAAAATTAAATTGTAATAAAAAATTTGTTACTTTAAGTAGTAGTGTCGGAACGCTTATATGATAAATGAAGTCTTTTGTTACATGTTTAGGCAACGTAAACTCAGTGCTCTTTGACCTGTAATATAAACATTACCAATAAATATTGTATCGTATCGTATCGTTTCGTGTCGTGTCGTGTCGTGACGTGTCGTGACGTGACGTGTCATATGGTATCGTATCGTATCGATTCTTCATAGATTAGTAAACTAACCATTCGTCCAATCAGTTGAGCTATAAATGAAATTTTCCAACACATTGCTTGACTCAAATTTTATGGAAAAAATATCTCCATTGATAATGTCTAGGGAAATAAACTCGTTGATATAGATCGTTATGAAATATACGATCAAGGCGACGCATGCATCAGAGATACTGAATTTTACTTTTAAATTGAAGGCTAAAATTAACAGAACAATCACTTGATATATGACATACTAGCTGCCGCCTGCGACTCCGTCTTAGCGGAATTAAAAAAAACCTAATAAGTAGCTTGTGTTCTTACAGACTATGTTTTACATCTATGCTATTATAAATTTCAGTGAGATCCGTTGAGCCGTTCAAAAGATGCCTTTAAACAAACATCCATCTATCTATTCATCTAAACAATCGCTTTTGGATTATATATGATGGATATATTAAGAGGATAGATAATCACATAAATAAGAAGTTAATTAGATTAAATGTGACTGGCTATTAGACGAAAAACTATATGCGTAAGAAAACAAAATTCAGATATGACGTCTCTTATGAGATGTGACGTATCCGATGTTGATGACCTGTTCCTCAGAAATCCAGAAGTATTGTCTTTATCTAAGGATGTTTCCGCAGTGTAAACGCACGGTTACATTTCAAACACTATATTGAGGTCGTATAACGTCCTGATTCCGTTATATCGGCCTACGTTGAAGAACCACTGCACAAAGAGTGTAGCTTTCAGGTCGGCGCGCACTCATATGCAACGAGTTGAAACACCAGACGGTTTATTTTATTTTCATACTAGCTGTCGCCAGCGACTCTGTTCGCGCGGAATTAAAAAAAATATTGTAGCCTATGTTCTTCCAGACTAAGTTCATGTATAACATATTTCAGCGAGACTGAAACTGAAAAAAAGCAAATTATAATACTAAAAAAATTGTACGTTTACATTACATTCCGTACATTTAACCGACGTTCTTACGGTAAAGGAAAACATCGTGATGCAACCTGCACATATCTGAGAAGAAATTCAAAGATATGTGTGAAGTCAAACAACACGCACGTGGCCAGCGTGGTTGACTATGGCCTAATCACTCTTAACTCAGGGTAGGCTCCGAGCCCCTCGGTAGGGACTTATAGTGAGCTTATGATCATGATGATGAAATTTTCCGTTTAGTTTGAAAGAA
>NW_013530970.1:1171275-1198319 GCF_000836235.2 Papilio xuthus | reverse complement strand
CTTACAGACTATGTTTTACATCTATGCTAAATTTCAGTGAGATCCGTTGAGCCGTTCAGAAGATACCTTTAACAAACATCCATCTATCTATTCATCTAAAATCTAAACATTTGCTTTTGGATTATGTCATCATCATCATCATCAGCTCACTATACGTCCCCACCGAGGAGCTCAGAGCCTACCCTAAGTTAAGGGTGATTAGGCCATAGTCAACCACGCTGGCTAAGTGAGGGTTGGTTGACTTCACACATATCTTTGAATTTGTTCTCAGATATGTGCAGGTTGCATCACGATGTTTTCTTTCACCGTAAGAACGTTGGATAAAAGTACATATGTAAATCGGAAATCGAAAAACACATTGGTACAAGGCGGGATTCGAACCCCGGACCTGCAGATTGCAATTCAAGTGCTTGACCCCTGAGCCCCCGACGCCCCCTTGGATTATGTATGACGGATATATTATGCGGACATATAATGGTCACATAAATAATAAATTAATGAGATTAAATGTGACTGGTTATTAGTCGAAAAACTATATGCGTAAGAAAACAAAATTCAGATATGACGTCTCTTATGAGATGTGACGTATCCGATGTTGATGACCTGTTCCTCAGAAATCCAGAAGTATTGTCTTTATCTAAGGATGTTTCCGCAGTGTAAACGCACGGTTACATTTCAAACACTATATTGAGGTCGTATAACGTCCTGATTCCGTAATATCGGTCTACGTTGAAGAACCACTGCACAAAGAGTGTAGCTTTCAGGTCGTCGCGCACTCATATGCAACGAGTTGAAACACCAGACGGTTTATTTTATTTTCATACTAGCTGTCGCCAGCGACTCTGTTCGCGCGGAATTAAAAAAAAATATTGTAGCCTATGTTCTTCCAGACTGTGTTCATGTATAACATGTTTCAGCGAGACTAAAACTGAAAAAAAGCAAATTATAATACTAAAAAAATTTTTCGTTTACATTACATTCCGTACATTTAACCGACGTTCTTACGGTAAAGGAAAACATCGTGATGCAACCTGCACATATCTGAGAAGAAATTCAAAGATATGTGTGAAGTCAACCAACCCGCACGTGGCCAGCGTGGTTGACTATGGCCTTATCACTCTTAACTTAGGGTAGGCTCCGAGCTCCTCGGTAGGTACTTATAGTGAGCTTATGATGATGATGATGAAATTTTCCGTTTAGTTTGAAAGAACTTTTATATATTTAAAAGAAAGTTTTCTTTTACAACTTTTGACTAAAGTTTCCGTTTGTCTGTTGGAATATAAATCGACTCTCGTTTTGGATTTAAATTGAATTCACGATGAAGATAAATAGATTTATACAAGAGTTTTCGATTCGTTGCAGAATTGTTTTATTCAGTAAAAGAATTTTAAAGTGGAAGAGTTGAAACTTTTAAATCCAGTTGCTATCGTCATCTTACATTCAGGAATGTAAGACAAGCTTAATTTCAATAATTAATATAAAATCCAAGATAAAAAAGCGATAAATACTTAATTTTTTTTATATCATAAGGTGGCAAACGAGCGAGCGGCCACTTGAAATCGCTGAAATAGCGAAGTGACCGTTGCCCATAGAGATACGCAATTGCATATGCGTTGCCTACCTTTAATCGACGGAGGAGAGGATACACAGAAAGAAAATATTTTCCCTTCCCATGCATCCTCTCACCCGGAAAGTCCATTTCCACTTCCCATCCTTTTCTTATAAGAAAAAAGGTGGGAAGGGAAAGAGGACTAAATTAGGCCTCCGGGACACAAATTTATACTGTACCATTAAGATTTAAATAAAAAAAAATGTTTTCTTCCTTAGCATAATTCTAACTAAAAGAAATATAACAGTTATGTCAATATAATTGTTAAATTGTACTAGTACTGTGTCAAATGTCACGTAAATTTTTCAATCAAGAATTATTTAAAAGCTAATAAGATCGAATGTGCTTATTGCATTTATAAAGATTGTGTTCATTGGTTAGAAATTATAAAAAATTTAGAACCACCTGCACCTGTTCAAGTTTATTCATACTTAGATGAACATAGATTAAGTTTAGATCTTACCGTTGATTTCTAAGTCCGAAATCTCCATTTATTTTTGTCTCTGTTTTGTCAAAGAATGACAAGGGTATTATTTATACAGAGATTTTGTCGGAAACCCACGGTAAGATTAAATTTAGTAATATTAACCAGTAAATCAATGGTTCGATTTTACATAACAGCTACACTAGACTAAAATTATGTCTGTTAATTATTACAATTATTTATTATAGTATTTAATAATGTTTGATGTATTTACAGTTTTACGTATAATTTGCATTACATGACCTTGAGGTGACCTTGAGATGTCCTACGCTCTACCACGTCAGTCAATACTCTGTCTACTAAATGTAAACGAATAGATACTTTACTTCTAAATAGTTAATAGGCAAAAAAAAGTGCAATTTCTTTTACACGTCTACAATTTATCAATCTCCAGTCATATTGAGTTAACTTTCCTGCGAGTAATTCCCCTTGAGAACGTCTGTCTGTCTGGCGCTGATTTCATTTATTAAGTATTTATTGTAGCTCTATCCATGTTCTGAAGAGGACACAAAAGACTGCAAGAGACGCAAAAGACTGCAAATGTTTGTAACTCAATTATTTTAATAACAGCTGACTGTACTTACTAATAGCTGTCGCCTGCGACTCTGTTCGCGGGAATTAAAATAAAACATACCTAGTCTATGTGTTCTTCGAGACTATTTTATATGAAGGCCAAATTTCATCTAGATCCGTTTATCCGTTCTGATACCTTCAAACATCCATCCATCTAAACATTCTCATTTATAATATTAGTAAGATAGCAAGTAAGATTAGTAAAGCTAGAAAGATAGTGAGTTCACTATTATTTGCCACAAAATAAAATCTTTTACTTGTACAATTAACCCTATAATGCATATAACATAAACAACCTCCTTCTTTTTAAAGTCTTCTAAAAATATCTTTAGCATATAGTTTTTAATACCCAAATTAAATTTATTAATAAATTAGACCTGGTCAAGGTTGCGGGACCGTCCTGGATGCAGGTGGTACAAGACCGGTCATCGTGGCGATCTTTGTGGGAGGCCTATGCCCAGCAGTGGGCGTCTCATGGCTGACAGGAAGGAAGGAAGGAATTAAATTTTATCGAACTATATTATGCCGTCTCAAATATAAAACTATCGAAGGCTCTTTACAAAATAAATACAAATCGAATTAAAAAATAAATCAACATAGTTACAGCATCGGTGTCAAGTGGTCCTCCAGTATTTTCAGACCGCAGCGAGCGATCCTTGTTACTGTATAAACCTAAAGAGGAAAATATTCATTTACAATTCATATTTTTAATACAGATGCAGTTTCATTCCTCAATATGATACTTAAAAGATGAGATGCGAAAATAAATAATAACATGACGAGGACGCACAGACAAAATGGAGAATCAATAGGTTCAAAAACTGCACAAAGTTTTTAACAGACCATAGTGAATTAATTGTAACATATCTAGAACTTTTAATACATACCTTATTTGGGGTCTCTAAAATATTTAAATTACGTAATAACTTTTTTTAGGAACACATCGAAGAAAAACATACAAAAAGTTGATATTTGTTAAAAAAAATACGTTACGCAGGGGTTGGACTACACAATATAATAGTTGTACCAAATAGATATGACGTAAGTATAAAAAAACAAGAAAGGAGTTAGAAAAATATAAATTCTCTCTTTCCCCTTTCCCCTACCATTAGAAATGCATCGTTCAAGTTTCCATGTCTGAAAGCGTAACTCGTAGTCGAGTGCCACTCGGCGTAGCAACTGTTCCGGGATCGCTACGAAGTGCTACAGTCTAGCTACGGGTGCTACGGGTTGCTATATACTAAAATACCGTCATCACTACAGTTGTCCCTACGGCATCAATGGCTTTATTTTCTTTCTCTTTTTCGCAATATATTGTATATAAGGTCCGATGATAACAGTCAGAGGTTTGTAAATCTACTTGGTATTATCCATGTAAATATATTATGTAAAAATGTTTCCAACCTTAACTAACATTCTTTTTACTCGACAATAACATTTCTTTGACCATTCAACTGTAGTATAATATCTTTTGTTAGTTGATTTATACACATTTTCAATCGCCTTTGCAACAGACACAGTGGATTTTTAATAAATGAACAGCGCGGCGTCAGACAGACCTTACCCGCGGGAAATTGCTAGTCTCCACTCGAGATAGCTGTTCGACGAGATCGCAGATTGAAAAATACTTGCCGTCTAAAGAATCGATTAAGCGAAAGGTAAAACTGACGCTATCCAATCGTACTGTCGCCGCGCCGTCCGCGCGGAATTAAAAAAAAAACTTATTTAGAAGCCTCTATGTTCTTCCACACTAAGCTCTACATCTATACCAAATTTCAGCAAGATCCATGCAGCCGTACTGGAGATACATTCTAACAAACATACATGCATCGAAACATTCGCATTTATTATATTAGTAAGATTTGCTTTTTTGCTATGGTTTGGTGTGTTCCCGTTACAATCTTAAAATAGATTATATTTAATCGAATTGTACTTTTTCTATCTCTACCAGATGGTCAAATAATAAGACAAAAAGAGGAAAACAGTCAAGAAGGAGAAAAAGAACAAACACAAGAGATTTATCATCACATTTATTTTATAATCGCATATAAGCTTTTCTTCTTTTTTTTATATCATAAGGTGGCAAACGATCGAGCGCCCACCTGAAATCGCTGAAATAGCGAAGTGACCGCTGCCCATAGACATACGCAATTGCATATGCGTTGCCTACCTTAAATCGACGGAGGAGAGGATGCACAGAAAGAAAATATCTTCCCTTTCCATGCATCATCTCATCCGGAAAGTCCACTTCCACTTTCCATCCTTTCCTTATGAGAAAAAGGGTGGGAAGGGAAAGAGGACTAAATTAGGCCTCCGGGACGCACACTCATCAGACTGTACGCAGAATTGCTTCCACTTGACGCCTGTCTTCTGTGTGGTCGTGGTATTTCACCGGGCGAGCCGGGCCGATTCGTGCGAAGATGTTAAAGCGGGCTCTACCACTGTTAAATATTACTTGTAATATATTCCACGCAAATGTATTGGATTTTTATTTTAGGTAGATTATGTTCCTCTAAGTGATGAGTAAATAAATGAACAACGCGTGCGTCCACCTCACTTAGTGATTAAACCATTAGACTAATGAATACATTGTGTTAGTCCAACTGCACATCTATTTCAATGTACGAGTATTAAGCATACCTACACATTTGTATGTAAAATACGTACAGTGTTCGATATATTTTCCGTTCTATTACTTCTTTTGTTTTCTATATCCATATTTTTAGAAATTCTCGTCTCAAATGTTACTGACAAAGCATACGTTACGTATAGCTTTTAACTTTTAACAATGGTTGAGCCCATAATAAAATATTGCACGAATAAGCCAGCTCGTCTGGTGCAGTACCATACACAGAAGACAGGCGACAACTGGATGTCATTCTGCGTTTCGTCTGATAAGTTTGGGTGTGTGAGGGCTAATTTTTGTCGACTTTCTCTTTCCGCCCTTTTTTAAAAGGAAGGAAGGAGAAATATTCTCTTTCTGAGCGTTTGCACCTTTGTCGATTAAAGGCAGGCAACGCATCTGCCAATTCGAATATCTAGGAGCAGCGGTTTCTTCGTTGATTCGGTGAATTTAGGTGCCTTCTGTTACGTTTGCTACCTTATACTGAGTCGACTTTACTAGTTTAAATTCAGAAGTAAAAATTATGACTATATTCACACATTTTTATAATGAAAAGAGTCACTTATAAAAGACTTTCATTTTGACACACATATAATTTTTCATTCCACCGTAAGCGCTTTTCATTTATTCCACTTTTTACGAGTTGCCTAAAACGTCACGTTCCAAACAGAACAGGCTAAAATAAAAAGCACGTACTTTTTAATTTTGTACATTACGTTGTTTGTATTCGACGTGGAAACGTGTCGAGTGACTGTTTAATTATTCCTAAAAATATACATGAAATGTTAGAATGACTACAACTTTTTATATCTAAAGCTTTAAAACATACTGCAATAAACTTTAAACGTGTATAAACTATTGTGGTCCTACTCATTCTCCATTAGAAAGAGTGAGAAAACAATATGTACTTTTGTGGATACCTCAGTGGAAATTTACGTTTAACACTCTCAATGCCTCTAGGCTTTTAACATACTAAAGTGAACTAGCAATGCGAGACGTTGGCACTGAAAGTGTTAGTGAAGTCAATGTTGTATAAAACATGTAAAAATTATGAAGATACTCGTTACTTAAATTAGCCTTAATAGTAAACTTCGCCTTAGGGCCTGTTCCAAAATATCCAAGTAAAGTGGATAACTAACTATGAAATAAAATTACTGACACATGTATTCCTAAATTGTGTGCAGAAAATATGGATGAAAAGTTAAGGAGAGTTACCAGTGTATCTCTCTGCCTACCCCTTAAGTTGACTTGTGAGTAATTAAGTTGTAATAAACTAGCCAATTACGTGAGCGTCGGTGGCTAAGGGGTCAAGCATATGACTTGCAATCTGAAGGTTCTGGGTTCGAATCCCATAATGTACCAACGTGTTTTTCGATTTCCGATTTACATTTATCCGACGTTCTTAAGGCGAAGGAAAACATAGAGATGCAACCTGCACATATCTGAGAAAAAATTCAAAGATATGTGTGAAGTCAACCAACCCGCACTTGGCCAGCGTGGTTGACTATGGACTAGTTACCTCTAACTTAGGGTAGGCTCCGAGCTCCTCGATGGGGACATATAGTGAGCTGATGATGAGCCAATTATGAAATAGGCGTCTTAATTTTTGACGAGACATAATATAAGCACTTGTACTAAAGTATGGTGATAAAATTTCGCAAGGAATATCAAAGTTATTTTCGTTATTGTGAACGAAGATTCATAGAACGGTGGCAGGTGCACTCTTTGATAGAAAAAGCATTGCTCTATTAAATATAACTCAACACTAAGTTGTAAAAAAGCTTCAGTATGAAAAGCGCCGTCGACGTAAACGGACTTTCTGTCTGGTTCGTGCAGTCATCAATCGACGTATTTGAACTCTGTGTTATTGTTAAGTGAATTTCGATAAAAAGCTTTGCAATATCGTAAGTTTTAGATCGTTTTTTTCTACATTTTGTAGATTTTTTTGGATTATTCAGGGACTGCATTTCAGTTTACAAAATACAAGAAAAGTATTGCATATTAAATTTTATCCTCCACTTCATATTAAATGAATTTACGATACCTTAATTAAACTTTAATTACGGATTTAATTAAGTTGCTTATTTCGACAGTATTTAGTGAAAATGACAAATTTTTTAGAATATAAAAAAAGTAAAAAAATGGTTAAATAACTACGTAAATAGGTCAGGTAGAGTGAAACTGTACCAGGCTCTCAGAGAACGGTAACGGTATTTTCTAGCAAAAGGTCGGCATTCGGTCGAGTCGACACAGTTTTATACTGCGAGCTTAATTACAGGTGACTCTATAGTTTTACATTCGACTCGGTTCATTTTAAATACCTACATTTATTTCAGGTATGAAATGCTCTCATGCAATTTCTAGTTACTTGTCACGATATAAATATAATACTGATGACGTTTTTTATAAATTAAATAATATCTCTTTTTAGGGTTCCGTAATTTGAAAGGAAAAAAACGGGAACCCTTACAGGATCACTTCCGTCCGTCTGTCAAGACACTCTTTCTCAAAACCAAGTTAAGGTATGAAGCTGGAATATATTTTGTATCTCTCTTAATCTTCATTTTATATAAGAGTATAAAAAAATTAAATTTGTCGTCTATATGTAATCTTATCAAATATCTTGGAGCCCAAATAAATATGCATCTCTATGTAAATATATAATGCTATTAGAAAAGAGACTAGCTATGCGTGATTGCGATTTCCATGATCATTTCCACTGGCGCGGACACGACTGCAATAGAAATGGCAATCACGCTGCTAACTCCTTAGTCGAAAAAGGGTCTTAAATACAGAAGACTGGACTCGGTTCAATACTGGTGTAATATATTTCGATTATCTTAGTTATTTAGCGGAGTAGGATCGTTCGATTATTTTGCATAATTGTTTCCGTGCTCGGTCTTCGGACCCGCGGTTTATCTCTGCAGAAAGATGGGGGTAATAAGATAATGTTCCTCTTATTTCTCTCATAAACAACGCCAAAGAATCTAAAAAGTTGAGGTGTTTTGATTACGAATAAATATATTTTAAAACAAAAAAATCTTTGTTTTAAAACTCAGACAATAGATGGCGCTATTTCATTATATTTGGTACATGGCATATTTGTTTTTTTCTACAATTAAGAATATTTATGTAAAACTAGCTGTCGCCCGCGACTCCGTCCGCGTGGGATTAAAAATGTATGTTGGCAGATTCTCAGACCTACTCAATATGCTCACAAAATTTCATGAGAATCGATCAAGCCGTATCGGAGGAGTATGGAAACGAAAATTGTTACACGAGAATTTTATATTATGTAAAATGTAACACAATACACCAAACTGATTATATATTCTATAACCATCCACGAACTTATGACATAAATGTCCACGAAAATGTTAGTCACCATTTTTGCACCACAATTTTTGATTATGGTTTGACTTCGAAGGATTACTAGAAATGAGTCTCCAATTAATATCACGTAGTATCCAGTTTATATGTATGAAAATTTATCACTTATTTTTTTGTATAAAAGTAATTAAAATTCATGTTCAGTAACTGCCCATGAATTATACCGCCGTTATTAAACATCCTGCTCCCTCCGCTCATTTGCATACTGATAAGGGATCGAAGTGTCGACCTTTTAATATTGTACGGTTATTTCTTGTAATAACAGTTTGGATACACATAATAACATTTTGTTTATGTTTCTCATATTTATTACCCAATTAGCTATCTTTCGCGACTCTTTCTACAGAATTAATAAGTAGCCTAGTCTTTCAGACTGTTCTATGCCAAATTTCAGCAAGATCCATGCAGCCGTTCCAGAGATATCTTCAAACAAACATTTATCCATCAATCTATCAATCTAAACATTCGCATTTATAATATTAGTAAGATTATTCTCGATTCTTAATAATTGCCTTTTATAGATCAATTCTAAATTTAATGCAATTTTATTTAACCAAATGTAAGCGCGATCTAATCTGCAACTAACGCCATCTAGTTCAATTTAAAAACACTATGAAAAAAACAACTTCAAAATGTTATTTTATACTCATTAAATTTATTGTTGGCTTCTATATTACATAAATACAAGTTAAATGACTAATTTGAACAACACTGCAGTACTGCAACGACTCAACTTATTTAATTAGCGAGACAAAGACGCATCGTGAGCCGGCTTACGGAACGCTTTTTTGTACTCTCTATTAAGTTAAGAATACCCTTATGTAGTATTGTGATAAATTAATAAGCTAATCTTACCTACTGTTGGATTCCTTGACATAATAATAATCTTAAATATCTTACTTTCCACGTGGTAAAGATGATTTTTAGACACGAGCTTTTATTTTTCTATCAGTAGTAACGACCTTCTAAAATGGTATTTTTTATATTGCAAACGAAACCACGAAAGCACGTAGACCACCACAGAGGAGATGTAAAGTGGAAGTAATTCCGTGTTTGTGATGATGTGGATGTGATGGAGGTTTAATTTTAATCCTATTTCACTTCCTATCCTTTTTTATAAGGAAAAGATGGGAAGTGGATTTTCCGGATGAGGTTATTCTTGGGAAGGGAAAATATTTTCTTTCTGTGTATCCTCTGTCGCTTATAGGTAGATAACGTATCTGCTATTTCGGATAACGGGCAACGGTCGCTTCACTCTTTTACCGAAATCAGGTGGCCGTTCGCTCGCCACTTTACAATATAAAAAATTGTATTTGACGGCAAAGGGACGTACTAAATAAAATAAAGTATCTAGGAAAGTCATAAATTGTTTGAAGTACTTATAAAAATGCAAATTGTCTCGTCACTCAACACTTCACTCTGAGAGCGGGGTAATGCGTGTTTCACGTATAAAATAACGTCGCTATTTTATAAACAAATTTGCATGTACTTTAAGAGAAATGGGGAAGAAATTGGCAAGAAATTTTTGATGCAAATTTCTTTTTCCCTAGGGTATTTATATTATATCGATATAATGTTTTGTGTTTAGATCATGAGAGAGAATTGGCAAAGATTTTGCGGTATCTTTTGTTAAGAAGAAAATACGGAATTGAGCCAGTGTATTGACTTAACACTAGCCTTACTAAAATGGCGACGTTTATGTCCCCGCACTATGCATTCTTACACTGGACTTTGTAACGTAAGCACGTCATTCGCGCCAAAGGATTGTACTTAATAATGTCTAAAACTATGTTTAATGTTAACTAAACACTCAAACAATCTTAATATTGCAAAGCAGTAGAAAATTTCTTTCGATTTTGCGTCACGAATTTTTACGACCTTACAATATTGAATTTCTTTTCAACTTAAAAGCAATATTATAAAAGTAAATGTACAAAAACCAAAATGAAATAAAATCAACGGTGAAAATCTTTTTATTTCATTTAAGTTTGAAAGCTTGGAAATATTCTACGAACGGTACATTTCTTATTAAAATTCCGCCCCGCACTCCAAGTCTCTTAATCACAGTTTGGCTTTCGCAAAAATAAAAGTACAGTACCTTTTTAAGTTCACTTTTGAATATAATTGAATTTTATTGTTATTTAAGAGATATCCGCCTTGAATTATAAATAGCAAGAGTTTCTGACACCAAAATTTCTGTATAAAATATGTCACCCCTGACTTTTATCGTTGACAAAACAGAGATAATGTGTTTTAAATGGGAATTTTCGTTGTTGAGAAATGAATGGTCGAGGAATAATCGGTAGTTAAATAACTCGTATCGTCCATGGTATCCAATTACACTACAATTTTATTTACATTCTCTCTAAGGAAAAACATTTTGACATAAGATTCAAACTTAAAAATATAAAAGTTTCGAATATTTGAATACAAGAAGTTCATATAGTTTTCTAGTTAACCTCATTTCTTAACATCGGTCTCAGAAACCCGCAGTACGAGTACAAATTAAAATAAATAACACATTTAACACTTTAAAACATATATACGACATACATACGAGTATACATAATACAAATTTTAACAAGTGTTAATCCTTAATCGGTGAAGGAAAACATCATGATGCAACCTGCACATATCTGAGAAGTAATTTAAAGATATGTGTGAAGTCAACCAACCCGCACTTGGCCAGCGTGGCTGACTATGGCCTAATCACTCTTAACTTAGGTAGGTTCCGAGCCCCTCGGTGGGGACGTATAGTGAGCTGATGATGATTCCTTAATCATTTTATTTTACCGTGAAATTCCACTACCAAAGCGCTATAAAACGAACGATAAAAATGACTATGATTTAATACTAGTGTTTCTATAGGAACGTTTGATTCAAAACTGTTTAGTCAAAAAAAGTCGAACACACGACGGTTAGTCTGGAGATTTTAATACTAACTTTCCAACATGCCGGTCGTTGACGTGTGAAGTTAATGTAATAAGCAATTATAAGATGATCGGCGTTAAAGCAGGCAGGTAACGAGAAGTTTTCACAGGCGAGTGCGGTTTCCCCTTCAATTAGTGCAGCAGACGGAAAATAAGCTGATGCTCTAACGCACCGTCGACACGCTCCGTCCCAACCTTTGAAGTTTGCTCAAGTTAACGCGCTATTACCAGCTTGTTGGTCATAGTTTTTGATGGAATTTACATATTTTTAATACCTAATATATTAAATTGTGAATAGCTATATAGTTTTACTTAACTATGTGGAACTTTTTAGTACATTCTTTTCATATTTTTTTTTTACATGAAGCGACTGTTGTTATCGTATTTAACGTAGGATTTATAAGGTCGTTCAACTTCGTATTTCTATCAAAAGAATTATATCAAAAATATAATCTTAAAGAAGCTTTTTTAATTAAATGCATGGTTTTTACTTAACGATGTATGCGTAAATGATATGTGTCAGGACTGCGCCAAATTATCCATGGACTCTGCCTATCCTTTTGGGTTACGGGCGTGATTATTAACCGAAATAATTTCCAATGTTATTTCTCATTTGTACGTAATTTCCATTTGTTAATTGTTTACTTTTAAATTATATAACGTATATAATAGGTTGACTTACCAGGGTAACATAACGTTGGCGGAGTTTAATCCATCAAGCGTCATATCAAACGGGTATTGTTGAGCGCGCCAGAATAGATTCCCTTTGTAGTTCACTCAGACTTGTCGACAACGAGGCCTTACTAAAAGCGAAATATATGTACCTTTGATATATTACAAAGTATTATATACAATTTTCGTTTTATATTTTTTTAATATTTACCGAAATTAAAACATTATTAACGTGTTGACCCATAGAATATTTTTGATCCAAAAATCGTTAAACATATGTTTGTTACAGATTAACAATGTACGGGCGGGTCGCATTGTTTTTGATTCAGCTCGTGTTGCTGACGCATGCCTATGCTCAGACAGGTGAGTTTAACTTTTTAATTTGGACATAAAGTGTACACGGCCATAAGCTGACTGCCAGATTGCGGCCAGATCCCATTATCAGATATACGATTGAACGATTCGTAAAGGTCAAATTCGATCGATGATTAAAAAAAAAGGTCGTTCAGATATTTTCTTAAGAACACTCTGCGTGTGATCTATTTTTAATTTGTTTGCTTACAAAGGAGCCGTACGTACGTACCATTTGGTGACAGCACTTATCGTCTGGTGCTAAAGATGATAAGTATGATATGTTTCTAAAGAAAATAAAATTTAAATTTCAGAAACCGAGCCGCCGAATACTTTAACAACCAAGGCTCCAACCACGACTACCAGTACGACGCCAGCACCAACAACGGTGGTATGGGAAACGGAGACACTGAACGAGGGCCAGGCGATACAGAAGGCACTGCAGTACTTACTGCAGCATCGTCAGCCCGATTGGGGATGGGGGAATGATACTCACCATGTCATGCTGACGTTACAGGTATCTTGACACGGTTACTAAATATCCTCCTTCAAAATAAGAAGGAATTAGATGAACTAATTTTAGTCCTCTTTCACTTCCCACCCTTTTTGTTATAAAGAGACGATGGCAGTGGATTTTCTGGGTAAGGGGAAGCATGGAAACATGGAACACATCTGCAATTGTTTGTCTATGGGCAACCTATAATTTAAAAAAGAAAAGAACTAGGGTTAAAAAGTTAAATGGATTCAATTAATCAGACACTAGAATCAAATAAAATGATATTGTTATACCCATTAACTATAGAAAGGATTTAGTAAGGTTTTCAAGCTACACAGGTGTCTTTGTCCGTGTACCATTAATGCTAATAATCAGAGAGTATTTGAGATATTCCTGTTGCAATGATTAAATTGCAAAATAGTCTAAAAATTATTTCTAATTTATTTCAGCTTGCAAACAACACAGGCAAAGAGATAGAACAGCAAGGTCTGGAAATGCAGCTGTCGGCTAAACAAATGGAGATAGAGATATTGTTGATGATGTCCAAGTAAGTAGAAAATTCAGTACTTCAGTACCACATTTGAGAATGATTTCTTCTAATCTTTTGACAGAATTTTTCGCAGTATCAGATATTTCATAGCGGAAACAAAGGCTAATAACTTATTATAATCATTTGCTTGTGTACAATTTAATGAAGGATAAAGACAACAGTTTGAATGATTAGTGCTTAATGTTAAAATTTACCAAGCATAAAATTTCCTTTCCACAGACATCACGAGTCGCCTCCTCCTCTGGGTCGTTTAGCCGCCTATACCCTGGCTCTAGGCGCGCTCTGCAAAGACCCGCGTTCTTTCCACGGCCGCGACCTGGTAGCTGCGCTGCTCCATAGAGAACCACCACATGATTTGGAGTTCGCGTACGCTACGCTCGCTGCGTGCTCCTCCGCTGCGCATGTTCGTCGACGTCATATCCGACGACTGTTGGACATTGCTAATGCTGCTGCTGACCATAGTCTTGGTGAGAATTTAAAATCTTAACGACAAGAGTTTGGTTGGTGTTTAGATAGGAGAGTGCAATTTCATTATTTAGAATTCTCTTAACATAAATAAAATAGTTTGTTTTTAAGATGTTTGTTTTGAATTGCTTAAAGTCTTATTTAACACCGTTTTAAACATGTCATAATTTAATATTTTCATAAGACACAATATCGATGGTGATCCTGGCTCTGCGCTGCGTGGTGCAAGACCACCGTCACCGCAGCCTGATTCACTTCGTGCGACGTCCTATGGCCGGTCTGGCGCGGCAGCAGCACCCTGACGGCAGCTTCGGCTCACTCACCACTACTGCTCTTGCTATACAGGTGAATGATGTCAACAGACTGTGTGTTGTCTGTGTTTTAAGATTTACCTTAGACCATCTTTCAATGTATTATAGCTTAAAAGAGCCAAGAAATGTTGAGTATATTCAATGATATTTCTTTTTAGTTTTCTATGTCTTTACTACTATTATATGGGTAAAAATCATTTCTCTTCCAGGCACTAGAAGATTCAGATAGTGGTCCCGGCGCGCACCAGCACTGGAGTCTTCCAGCGGCGAGGAAGTGGCTGCTGGAGCGGCAGGGGCCTGACGGCGGCTGGGGAGACGTCGCTAAGACTGCTGCCGCTGTGGCAGCGCTCACGCCCGCCTCTCTCGCTGCGGTCCGACCGCCGCATTGCAGTGATAAACTGCTGGATAGCCGGCATGAACCCCTCGGTAACTGAGCATTGCTTTGTTTAGTACTAATTTTCTTCCTATTGACTATTGTCTCAATTTGCGCATAAAACAAAAGTCCAATCTAGAATGCAGTCTTGTAGCTTAGCAAATAGGTGTTTTTGACTAATAACTTTAGAGACTAAAAAATGATAGGTTCTCAAGGAATCTATTGCTGGTTGCTTTTTTACAAACTTCAATGTCTTTTAAACTCCTTTAAAGTGTTTTACAAAATCTACCAAAAAGTTAGTTTAGTTTTTATTTTGTTTTATTTTAAATTACAGATAACAACGGCGGAGATGGCAGTTTGAAACTGGCATATCAATCTGGACACAACCATAATGATTCGGACGCGCGCAACGTTTCCTTTACCTACACACTGTGGCTCGGCACCAACGTTACTGAGAATTACACTCTTTATATGGTAGCACCAAGGTAAGGTATCTAATAAGATTATTTAGAACTTAATATTGTGTTTAGAGTTTGAGTAAAGAACTTGATATAATGATCACATCACCATCATGAACAGCTCACTAAACGGCCTCATTGAAGGGCTCGGAGCCTACTCTATGTTAGAGGTGACTAGGCCCTAGTCAACCACGCTGGCCCAGTGCGGGTTGGTTGACTACACACAAATTTTTCAATCTTTTCGCAGATATGTGGAGGTTGCACCACGATGTTTTCTTAGTCGTATGAACGTCGGATAAATGGACATATGTAAATCGAAAAACACATTGGGTAGATGGCGGGATTCGAACCCAGGACCTGCAATTTGCTAGGCTAATGCTGGACCCCTGAGCCACCGACTGTCTACTTACTTATCAGTACTTACCATTGTCGAAGTGCGACATATTGGTCTTTAACAAAAGATTTCATTGCCAAAGGGCATAAACAGAATCAAAAATTATCAAGATTCACTTTTAATGTAACGACACTAAAGATGTATGTACTAACTTTTTCAGGAACATATCGTTCTATCATGTGATGCAAATGGCTGCTGAACAGGACCCAAAGTTCAAATTCGAGGCGAGCGAGTGGCCTAACGGTCATTACGTGCACACCCTAGCCGGACATAAGGAGGAGCCGATGGGTTACCATTACTGGCTTCTGTACCGCCTGCCGGAGGTGCCCGACCCTGCTAGTCCCCCTGGCAACCAGCTTGTAGCACCAGTGGGTCAGTATTTTTTGTTATAGCTTCCCTTATCTGTTTGTCTTGCTAACTTTGGGTTAATGTGGTGCTGCTTACAATGATTTCAGTATAATAAGTGGACACTATAGAAACGGTTTGCTTAATATTAAATCCAAATATTACATTGTTAGGTTAGGTTAGGGAAATTATTATCTTTAAAATCAGCCAAGGTTTAATTGTAACTTTGTCATATTGTGTATTTATTCATTTTAAACGGCTGAATAGGACTCTGTAAAATTTGGTATAGAGAATAGAAGAACATTTTTAGAACGTAGCTTGGAAGAACACATAGGCTACTAATTTTTGTTTTATTTCGTGCGGATTGAGGCACATATGCAATGAGGAAAGGAAATTTTGATGTTTTTTTTATATTTCCAGGTGTCGACGATCTTCTGGTAGAAGACGGCGAACATTACCTCTTCTGGTACAAGAAGTTGTAATTTGTAATGATAAATATAATAAGCATTTTAAATCAAAATGCTTCTTTTCCACGTATCTCAAGTAAAGTAAATAGTTATTTATTTAATGTTTTGTTAGATTTAGAATTATAGCAATTAAGAAACTTGTCGTAATATTTCATAGTTTTTATCAAATCACAAAATCAAGATTTTTTTAAAGGTATTTCACCTTTTTTATAGAATAATTTATATTTTAGTTTTCTCGCGATATCATCTTTGTTTTTCACTTTCATTATCATCATCATCATCATCATCAACCTGCCCTTGTTTCTACAGGATGTCGCTAGATTATATAACATTCTTTCATACATCACTATCAGCTGTCATATCTGACTTGCTTTCGGAGATCCTCTTTCACACAATCCACCCATACTTTCTTCGATCATCATGTACCATTGTAGCCACATTCAATCGCATTAGTTTATTATTTATGTAATCATCATCACTCTACGTATATACCACGTTGATCTTCTGCTCTTCAATTTCTCTATCACTGACGCTTTTTACAGACTTCCACTAATATATACGTCTCCACTGAGGGTCTCGGAGCCTAAGCTAAGTTAGCGTCAACCACGTTTGCTCTTGGTTGGTTGACTTCATGCATATCCCTAATATCCATTTTTAGCTTTTTCCATCTATTATACGGTATTTAATTCTAACTTATAGTTATAGTAAATTTACATATAAATCTCCGTTTCTCTACATTTAGATGATAATAGTGTGAATTGAGTCTAAAGAATGAATAGAAGTTACTAGCGCCTTTAACTTTTATATAGCAAGAAGTTTTGTTACTGTTTGTTAAATTTTAATTCAGGATTATTAGAAAAAAGAAAATGTACAAACGCACAGCTCTCCTTCTTTTTATGTCGTCAGTTTTATCATTTTGAACTTAACTTCAGTAAACTTTTTAAACAAAAAATTAATGCATTTAAATGCTAAAAATTGTGTTTGAAATTTCAGTATTTTATACTTATTCCATAATTTTAATATTCTTTATCGTTAATTTATTGGTATCATTTTAATATAATTTATTTCAAATAATTTTAATTTGAGCTTAAAGTAAGTTTAACTATTAATTTTTTTTAACTTAGTAATTACGATTTATGTAAAATTTTAGTATGTTTCAAAATTACATAGGAAACACTCAATTAATTTTATTTTACATGATTTTAAAATATAATGTTTCTTAAATTAGCAACTGGCCATATGGATTGAAATCACTGACCTCTAAATGGACAGGCTATAAGCCAGGTATTTTGTGCCTGCTTGATTTTGACAATTTTGGCACTGCCGGTTACAGTTAGTAGCGATAATAAGAATTCGAATTAATAATAGAGATCTAATTAACTGCTAGTAACATCAACAGACGCCTTTAAGTCTGAACGAAAAAAAAAGCTGGCATTTCTAAGCAATAACCTATCCATTTATAGATATTAGTGATTGTAATGAATTGGTATTTTGCTTATCTGTAAGCAATTTATTAGCGGATAACTTTTTTAATACATTAAAATAATCTTCGTAATTTCCTTCTTATTAGGTTTCCTTTCCATACTTTTAAACTTAGTAACGATTTTCGTAGTAATTAATGTTAAATAGGTTTTTCTATTTATTCTTATCTAATGATTAGTAATTAATTATTATATTAGGAGACTGAATGATTCAATATAACAAGTACTCGTACTTTAAGATAAGTTATATTTACTGTAACAATTGAATGGATCTTAATAAAAAGTAAAAATCTTTGGGATAGTCTTTTATTTAAATCACAAGAAGATAAAGTAAATGACATTAATATAGATGTAGCTGACAAATCTAAACACATATTTTAAGTAATGACAATATCAAACTGGTGCAAGTGTCGCGTGTGCGTACACATCATAAGTATATGCTGGAGAGAGGGGACGTCAGTCGATGTCAGACCTTTGGACCGGTAACACGTGTCGGTACGTGAACGAGACAAATATAACGCAACGAATGCCACACATACGAAACTGGGGGGCTTAACAAAATGCATTAGCTCCGAAGTGATTCCATTACGAACTTTAAAAATGTATAGAACTGACAATAACTTTCGATAAGTCACGTGATTCCTTTAGATATTACGAGTGTTAGAATCCTCTGGCGCGCTTTCATTACAAAGTCAAGTGTCAGAATGATGAGTGAGTGGACATAAATGTCGATATTTTAGCAAGGTTAGTGTTGTGCTCGTACACCGGCACAGTGTCTTGATTTTCTTCCTAACAATACATTTTCAAAGTTCGTTATGGAATCGCTTCGAAGCGAATGCACTTTGTCTAACCTCTGGACAAGCGAGAGTCTAATTATCGAGATTTCTCTCTAACATAAGTTTCTCACTCGTTGGTGTCGACTGAGACTGAACGATGACTCTTATGGATGTTTCTCGCTTCTACAAATTCAGCTGTAATTATTTATTTAGCATTCATTAATTTAGAATCAAAGTTCATCAAGAATCATCACCACATTTTGTACCAACATTCATAGACCACACAAAAACTAGCAACACGAAAACTGATTTGTAAACTTCATTGATTAAATAGAAAAGGACTCGGTAACAGAGTTCAGTAATTATAGATTACACATATTATAATATCAGTGCAGTAAAAATTTTAACATCAAAACATTAAAATGATAAAAGTATTGAATTACAATATTATTAAATTCTGTTCCAATAATTTGATTTCTTCTTATGGGCTTTTATCACGTAAAACGACAAGCAACCATGTAGTAAGTGCTCCCGACAACTGTAAGGAAACGTTTGATTGAAAAAAAATGTACATCAAAGAAACAAGAGCCTACTGCATTAGTTAAGAAACAGATGAGAAGGGAAGATGGGTATGACGGTGAGGGAATTTGTAACGTTACGGTGATGATTTTTCTGTAAAACTGTTTCCCATTCAAGATCGATAACTCATCTGTAATCTAACTTATTGAGTTCTATTTGGGCAGAGGACTCTCCTTTTAAAGGTCCCTTGCTTATTCTCCTTTTAGTACATAAAGAATAAAAAGAGAGCTAAGATAAGGTCTAAAGCCAGTAGTAGACACACAAAGTTTACTAAGGATGATAAGTGTGTGGTGCCTGTGCACTAAATTTAGTACCCTTTCCCTTCCCACCCTTTCCTTGCAGGGAAAAGATGGAAAGGGGATGGGATTTGACGGCTGAGGTGGACCATAAGAAGGGAAAATAATCTATTTCTCTGCGTCTTCTCCTGTCGATAAAAGTAGACAACGCATCAGCGATTGCGAATGTCTATGGGCAGCGGTTGCTTCGCCACTTTGGCGTATTCAGTCCGTCACTTGCAAGTTTGCCACCTTATAATATAAAAAAATGATATATAATACCTCCAGTATAATTGATCGCCTTAGAGTAAACAATTGAAATGGCGAGTACGAGGGAATGTTTGTGAAGACAAGACGATAGAACATCTCCAGCTCATTGACTATTGGCCCGCTAGTAGTTGGCGTGTAGTGCGTCAATCTGGTCACAAACAGCCTTGTCACCTCCATCTGTCATAAAAAAGTCGTGAGAGACATTTTGTTTACATTTCAGACATTTGTTTTGATAAATATTGTTATCCCTTTTATTAGTTTTGGCAAAATAGAGACTGCAACATTATGTAGTGAAAGGTGGGAGATTTAGTGTAGGAAGCGATCTTCTATTTCTCGTCTTTCTCATTCCCGTTGAAAAGATCAGAGATAAGAAAGAGATAACAATACTTGTGTGCAGATATTAAGGCAGTGGAAAATGTAAAGTTACCTCATTATATGTCCATTGACAGGGCTCAAGTAAAAACATTATTTTTATGAATATATGTAAACAATGACAACATTGCATTATTCTATTTAAGTTTAATTTTTCCAACTCGATTCCTGTTAAGAAGCAATAGAAAAATTAATCACTGTTTATAACTAAAAGGGTAAAGAACAGTCAAAAATTTTAGGATACTTAAACGAAGCGGCCGTTTTATAAAAGGGACCTTAAAACTTGTGAATTGATTGTGTATTTCGATATCCATATTAGATATCAGTTCCCCCATTCCTTCTAATTCTTCCCTTTGTTTTCTTTTGAGGTGCGGATTTTTTTAAAGTGTCTGTGGCATTTCGCAGTCGCAAAAATACATAAAAATATTTAAGCAAACCTGTATAAGGCAAGTTCGTGAAAGGATTTACACTCCAAAAGACGACTAGGAAGAATATACATTGTACAGCGTACACCAACATTGAGATAAATGACAGTAAAATAATCAATCCATTCTCCTTATCCAAAGTCCTCATAACATCACAGAGAGTGCTATACGATGTTGCCAATTGTCTGAGAGTCTTATGCGCTCTTTCATTGCTTCTTTCCTGGTCTAAACAACAATAAAATGTCTTCTATAAAATACACTAGTCAAAGACTTTAAGATATTCAAAGATTGTAATCAACTAATCTGAACTTTGCCATTTTGGTTTACTAAAGCTAAATCACCTCTAACATAGGGTCGGTTTTGAGTCCCTCTGAGGCTAGATATATAATATATGAGAAGCTAAAAGTCTATAAGATCTTCGAATTAAAACGCCATCCTATTCAATTCTAAGTATGTTAATACAAAAAGCAAAGAAAATATTTAATCCTTAATAATTTTAACTTTAAAATATAAGACTAAAAAGGCTTAAATCCAATTTGCGTCGTTCTTCGTCAATACGATCTAAACATTAGCAGACTTTTTGTTAATTTACTAATAGTTTTGTACCATTCCAACTAAGCTATATGCTTGGTTGTTGTTAGGAATTTGAACGTGATCGAAAAACCGTATCCTTAATCATTATGTTATTGACGCTTCAATTTTTATATGTATATTTATTTTATTTTATGATTTGTATATTTAAACAGTAAATAAGTTAAAATAGGCGAATATATGTTATAATTCGATTTACTTTTTTTGAAATCTGTTAACAACTTCCCAAGACGACGGTTGACTGCCTGAAGCGCGGTGTGCACGCTGAGTATTGTGAACGAGAATTGCGCTTGCAATGTTAATATTACAAAATATGCAAACTGATACATGTTTTTCCTGATGATTAAAAAGTCTGTAAAATACACAAAACAAAAGTCTTTAAAAGTATAGTGAATCTTACTAATTATTATAAATGCGAATGTGTACTTGGATATTTGTTTGAAGGTATCTCCGGAACGGTTGCATGGATCTCGCTGAAATTTGGCATAGAATTTTTCAAGGAAGGAGGGTAAGAAATTTTTCTCACCTTTCAAGCCTTCCCTAGACCTCCACGAACACTTCAAGACCAAGATAAGATGAATCCGTTCAGCCGTTCACGAGTTTTAGCGAGACTAACGAACAGCATTTGATTTTAAATATATAGACATATTATAATTCTGGATACTCACGGAAATTTTTAACATGCGTAATGCGTTCCCCACCTATTATAAATTCAGCAATAACAATTACCGGTGACATTACTAAAAGAATAATAAATAATTTAAATCTTCTTTTTTCTATGTTAGCAACTGCGGCATCATTAACGCCTTCGATGTTAAGCTGAAAAATTAGAATTAACAGCATGAGGTAACGTAATTAAAATCTAATGTAATAAAGACGAACTGAAACTAAAGATCATGTAGAAATCTGAAACGAACGTTTAATCTGCGCCTAGAAATACCATTGGGCTAGTCTTTTTTATGTTATTAGAAGGTAATCAAGCAAGCGGCCACCTGGATTCGCAGAAATAGCGAAGAGACCACTGCCCATAGATATCCGCAAGTGCAGTTTATCTATCTTTATCGACGGTATCCACTTCCTACTATCATGCTTTCCTTATAAGAAAAGGGTGGAAAGGACTAAAATTAGGCGTCCCGCACATCTTATTAATATTATAAATGCGAATGACTCGATGGATGGATGGATGTTTGAAGTTATCTCTAGAACAGCTGCATGGATCTCGCTGAAATTCGGCATGGATGAATAAAATAGCCTGGAAGAACACATAGGCTACTAATTAAATTTTTTTTTTAAATCATGCGGACGGAATCCCGTGCGACATCTATTTCACGAGATAATATGTCTAATTTCTTCCACTTGACTCGTGTCTTTTGTGGTTGAGATATTCTACCGGGCGAACCGACCACGTCGTACAACGGATTTTGTTGTGCTGGTTTCTACCACTATCGTGGTTATCACAAGGTGCCTTGTGGCAGCCGCAGGTTTTTTATCGAATTAGGTAATGAGCGGCGTAGGGTATGCATAAACGTAGTGTTGTTTGTCTCGAGCGTACACGCCATAAGTACATGCCGGAGAGAGAGGGCGTCACGACACTCCGCTACAGACCGCTGAGGCGAACGGACGTGTCCGCTCGCCGCACATCTGTCGCTCCGCCCGACACTACGTTGAGCAATCCGCACCTGCGCGCGCCATAAAAGGTGCCGCCATCCTTTGTTCGCGAGCCGACTGTGTTGGTGCAATTTTTATTGCGCCCGCCATCTGGCAAGCGATAATCCTAGTTTCGAGGTAGAACGTCGTCATTTAATTGTTCCTTAGGGAACTATTTATTGCACCGCCACCTGGCAAGCAATTATCTAGTTTCTTATTAATAACATAGCAACGTCTATTGTTTCCGACTTCGGGAACTGCGTGAAAGGAATTGTGAAGTGCAGTTTTCACTGCGCGGAGCTACTTCTTAACAGCGCAATTTTAAAAGGCTAGCGGATACCTAACGGTGATAACAAAGCTAGTCAGGCAGCCCCGTTCGCCTGCGGTTCCCCTTCAGGGAACCGCGTAATTCGGAAGGGACCTCCACCACTGGCCTTGGGTAGTGCCCTAGTCAACGTTGGTCCACGTTTGGCCTTTTAGAGCCCACGGGTAGCTTTAGTTAGACTTAAGTACACACCCGAGTGCACAATAAGATCGGCACTCGGACGCACTAGGGCTACACGTAGTAGGCACACATCCTCCCTGCTTAACCCAGCAGGGAGGGAGCTAGGGATATACACCCCGGCATCCCACCGGGACACTACATAGTGACTAGGTACGGTCCACCATAAGTCCAAATGGCGGAGTCAAGCTTAAAAGCTGTCCTTGACTTTTTAAAATATAAATTCCCGGACGCTTTCAAGGCACTTAATGCCTCATTATTAGACGTGGAATCCGGAGCCCCCGCAGAGCATTCCAAACCCGGGTCAAGCACCGGCGATGCGTCACTGCCGTCTAGCGACGTGGAGGATATGAAGCTAGACTCCCCTATGTCCCCCGAAAATCCTGAAGATGCAGGCGGCTTATTTACGGAAGTCTGTAATAAGAAAAAGCGCAAGAAGCGCTCCTCCCCCGCTTCTTCGTCTCCGTCATCATCATCCTCATCCCCCGTGCCTCAGAAGGCGCCGCGCCCTCATTCCCCACTCGAATCTTCCCAGTCAGCTCCGATCCCAGCCCTTATGGCTACTCCCGTCGAGCCCAAAACCAAAACTGCTCCCTTCAACTCCTCACCCCAGTCTCCAATTGCTCGTCCTGCCCTCCCCGTAGTCCGTGCGCTACATAGCAAAAAACCTCCCCCAATCTACATTCAAGCCAAGGACAAGTGGCCGATGATCAAATCGGCACTTTCCAATAAAATAGAGTGCGTAGCAATGCCTACCCAACAGGGTATTAAACTCCAGCTAGATTCGACAGATGCTTTTCGCACTGTGACAAAGTTCCTTCGCGAAAGACGTATACTTCCACACTTATACGCTCGCAGACGAGCGCATCCTTCAGGCGATCGTCAAGAAGATCCCGAAGGAAATCCCCGTAGAAGAGGTGTTACAGTCCCTCAAAGAACAGAATATCCCCGTGCTTGCAGTCCATCGGTTAAAAAACAGGCGCACCAAGTCCCCCCTAGATATGGTCAAAGTTCAATTAGAACTCACCCCCGAGGGTAAATTGATCTTTGACATAAAGTCGATATGCGGCCTTAGTGGCCTAATCGTAGAGCCGCCCCGTAAGAGCGTCATTCCAGGCCAATGCCATAAGTGCCAATTGTATGGGCATTCAGCCCGCAATTGCTACGCCCGCCCTAGGTGCGTCAAGTGCCTAGGTGATCACGGAACCATCGACTGTCCAAGGCCAAAGGACAAAGCACTTCTGGCCGCCTACGGCAAACCCGCGTGCGTCCTCTGCCTCGGTGACCACACGGCCAACTTCCTAGGATGCCCTTAAGCACCTAAGTTTAGGGACGAGCATAGATCAAACGCATTTAGACAACCCACCCGAAAACCACAACCGGTGCCGGCATCGGATTCGTTCCCGCCGCTTCGCCCCGTGCGTCCTACAAAATCTATAGCAACCGTTGCGGGAACTACACCTACTTACGCCGCGACCGCGACAACCCAACACGCCACGCCCGTTAACAAACCCATACCTGTTAGGCCGGCACTTGTAAGCCAAACTCCGCGTACGACAGGAGCTGATCCTTTGGAGGCACTGAAACAACTTCGATCTCTGGACATGAGTGAAGTTTTAAACTTTGCTCATGCCTTCGCAAACTCCACCGGCGACATAGTCGCGCGTGTCCAGATTATCTTGAAATACGAGCACATTATCCGTGCTCTACAATAATAATTTAACAGTAGTATGGCGGTACAACCAAACGGGAATTACGGCAACCCCCCGTTACTCGCGCGTAACAACGGCAGAGTCAAACCGCGGTCTATTAGCATAGCTTTTTATAATGCAAACGGTTTAAAAAAACAACGCGACGAAATACATAACTTCCTTCGCGATCATCAAGTCGATATCCTACTAGTGCAGGAAACTTTTCTGAAACCATCTACAAGGGACCCGAACGTCTCTAATTACAACATCGTTAGAAACGATAGACCAGGCGCTCCAGGCGGCGGTACTATAGTTTACTATAAAAAGTCCCTGCACTGTGTACCGATTGACACGCCCTCGTTAACGCACCTCGAGGCCTCGATCTGTCAGTTAGCCATGACTGGCCACTCTCCCATAACGATAGCATCAGTTTACCTCCCTTGTAAAACAAGCGCAACTATTTTACGTTCAGACTTTGAAGCCCTCCTGTCTGTAGGAGGTGCTAAAATCCTTGCGGGCGATTTCAATAGCAAGCACACCCGATGGAACTCTACGAAAATTAGCAAACGAGGCCGCGCGCTGGACTCACTATCAGACACACTTGATTTTGAAATCCTAGCGCCCATAGAGCCCACCCACTATCCTCACGTAATAGAGCACACACCGGATGTGCTTGATATTGCAATCGTCAAAAATGTTAACCTAAATCTATGTGACATTAAAGTGATTCACGAGCTTCACTCGGATCACAGGCCAGTACTACTACGGCTAGGGCCATCCGCACCTACCGCTACCCAATGTAAAACAGTAATCGACTGGCATATGCTCAGCACTAAACTTAAAAATTTCAACTCGACCCACTTAGATGCCATACCCGACCAACTAAATACCGAGCAAGACATGGGTACCGCGATCGGCTCTCTAACGAGTCACGTCCAAAACGTCATAGACAACTGCTCAAGGCAGGTGCCAGAGACCAATAACCATCGTTGGGCTCTACCACCAGACATTAGGGACCTGTTGAGACGCAGGAACGCAGCTACCCGTGATCATGATATGTATCCTACTGAATTGAACCGAAAACAGCTACGTAAACTACAGCGTGACGTAAAAACACGCATAGCTGCATTCAGGAACGAAAGGTGGGATTCAGATCTCAGTAATTTAAAGCCATCCCACTTAGCCTTCTGGAGGCTCCCCAAATCATTAAAGGGCGACACGCACACCACGATGCCGCCACTCTCTCGTCCAAATATGACACCAGCCATGTTGGACGAGGAGAAAGCCGAATGCCTAGCTGATAGTCTCGAGGCCCAGTGCTCCCCTAGTAGCCTACCGATCGATCCTGATCACCTCCGAAAGGTGAACAGTGAGGTCGAGCGAAGGAGTAAAATACCCCTTCTAGATGTCGTTCCACCAGTTACTAGAGATGAAGTTGAGGAATTAATTAAAAACTTACGCCCCCGTAAAGCACCCGGCTCCGATGGTATCACCAATAGGGTGACCAAACTATTTCCAGCTACTATACTACAACTTCTTGTTGCTATATATAACGTGGCAATGACCAAAGGAGTTTTTCCCACCGAGTGGAAAGATGCCAAAGTCATAGGGTTCCTCAAACCCTCTAAGCCACCTACAAATCCCACCTCGTATCGCCCCATCAGCCTTCTCAAAACGTTTGGGAAGATTTATGAACGCCTGGTTTTAGCCCGCCTTCGCTCTTTTATGGAAACGAAAGCCATGCCTATTCCCGAACAGTTTGGATTTCGCGCCAAACATTCTCATCAAGTGCACCGCATCACGGAGTACATTCTTGCCAAACGCCAACGCGGCCTTAACACCGGAGCTCTCTTTCTCGACGTAGCAAAAGCGTTCGATAAAGTATGGCACAACGGGCTCATATACAAGCTATATGAGTACGGAGTACCCGACCGTCTCGTATGC
>NW_013530970.1:1113657-1171195 GCF_000836235.2 Papilio xuthus | reverse complement strand
CTGCCTGAAGCGCGGTGTGCACGCTGAGTATTGTGAACGAGAATTGCGCTTGCAATGTTAATATTACAAAATATGCAAACTGATACATGTTTTTCCTGATGATTAAAAAGTCTGTAAAATACACAAAATAAAAGTCTTTAAAAGTGTAGTGAATCTTACTAATTATTATAAATGCGAATGTGTACTTGGATATTTGTCTGAAGGTATCTCCGGAATGGTTGCACGGATCTCGCTGAAATTTGGCATAGAATCTTTCAAGGAAGGAGGGCAAGAAATTTTTCTCACCTTTTAAGCCTTCCCTAAACCACCACGAACACTTCAAGACCAAGATAAGATGAATCCGTTCAGCCGTTCACGAGTTTTAGCGAGACTAACGAACAGCATTTGATTTTAAATATTATATATAGACATATTATAATTCTGGATACTCACGGAAATTTTTAACATGCGTAATGCGTTCCCCACCTATTATAAATTCAGCAATAACAATTACCGGTGACATTACTGAAAGAATAATAAATAATTTAAATCTTCTTTTTTCTATGTTAGCAACTGCGGCATCATTAACGCCTTCGATGTTAAGCTGAAAAATTAGAAATAATAGCATGAGGTAACGTAATTAAAATCTAATGTAATAAAGACGAACCGAAACTAAAGATCATGTAGAAATCTGAAACGAACGTTTAATCTGTGCCTAGAAATACCATTGGGCTAGTCTTTTTTATGTTATTAGAAGGTAATCAAGCAAGCGGCCACCTGGATTCGCAGAAATAGCGAAAAGACCACTGCCCATAGACATCCGCAATTGCAGCTTATCTATCTTTATTGACGGAATCCACTTCCTCCTACCATGCTTTCCTTACAAGAAAAGGGCGGAAAGGACTAAAATTAGGCGTCCCGCACCACATCTTACTAATATTATAAATGCGAATGATTCGATGGATGGATGGATGTTTGAAGTTATCTCTAGAACAGCTGCATGGATCTCGCTGAAATTCGGCATGGATGAACAAAATAGCTTGGAAGAACACATAGGCTACTAATTAAGTTTTTTTTTTAAAACAATGCGGACGGAATCCCGTGCGACATCTAGTTCACGAGATAAAATGTCGAATTTCTTCCACTTGACTCGTGTCTTTTGTGGTTGAGATATTTGTACCAGGCGAACCGACCAAGTCGTGCAACAGATTTTGTTGTACTGGTTTCTACCATTGTCGTGGTCATTTCAAGGTGCCTTGTGGCAGCCGCAGGTTTTTATCGAATTAGTTATTGAGTGGTGTAGGATATGCATAAATTTAGTGTTTTTGTCTCGAGCGTAGACGTCATAAGTACATGCCGGAGAGAGAGGGCGTCAGTCGATGTCAGACCTTTGGACCGGCAGCACGTGTCGGTACGTGAACGAGCCAAATACAACACAACAAATGCTACAAGTGGGCTTTATTATTCAGATCTTTTTGTATTGTATTGTATTTTAAATGATGTGATTTATGCAGTTAAAGTTAATGTAAATTAAAATACCTTTTGAATTTTATTGAGATTTCTACATAAGTTATTTGTCCGTTGGTATCCCTTTAAAACTGCAAAAAATATGAGTGCCATCCGAACAATTACACCAATGATTGATAACAAAAAGATTAGGCGTTTCTGTGAAGTATTGTTCTTGGACAAAATTTTAGGGACGAGATATACCAATTCCCATGTCAACAGCAGGAGACCTGAAAAATGTTGGAATATAGAAAATATTGCTATGACTTAAAAAAGATTTTTTGATAAATTTACTTTTTTATTCTTATGACATGCGTTTGTTTGCATTATTTTAAAAGATGTAGTCCAAAGAAGAATTAATTATAACGTATCTATTGACACATACTATCGTCTTTTGTTTTTTTCTACAAAATTAATATTAACTTCTTATTTATATTATAATTCTTCTTATGTATATTATAAATGCGAATGTTTAGATGGACAGATGGAGGGATGGATGTTTGTTAGAAGGTATCTCTGGAACGGCTTAACGGATCTCGATGAAATTTGGCATAGATGTAGAACATAATCTCGGAGAACTCTTACGAGTTGCTTATGGAATAATTATTTTTTAAATCGCTCGGACGGAGTCGCGGACGACAGCTAGTTAGAATACAAAGAAATGCAATAAATCAATATATTACAACATCTGTTGAAAAATATTATCTACTTACAGAAACAACTATAAAACAAACGAGCAATGACGTCTTTTGCGAAAGAATAGCGAACAACGAATGCGCCTGAGAGTGACACCAATCGCACGGGCATCATTCCCACTACGCCCATTAAACGCAATACTGCCGCTAACGTACCGTGAACTACACATTCCTCCATTACATGTCCTGACATCTATACTCAATAACCAATAAACACGAAATGGTAGCTTAAATCTCCGACATTTTTATGTTCCATTAAAACATTGTACTTCCAATTAATGCTTTAATAATTGTCTTTTATTTTTCTTTCTGAATACTGTCATTATTATATTTTAAGACTAGATAATTTCTGTGACTTTGTCTATGTTAGTGTTGATTATTTATTATAAAGACCGTACAACTTAATAATTGTGTAATTCCGAGAGCCATAACTTAAGATTTAATGTATATCCAAGCTAAATCCAAGTTAAATAACACGATAAGTATTTCCGACGAAGGTTGAGTCTGGCCATTCCACGGGGAAATGCCGCCATCCTCTTGGGAACCCTACCATGCGAGCGCAGCGATTTGGGGTCGATTTTTTATATTATTTAGTTTTGTTTTTAGTTCGGTTTAGTATATTTAATATAAATTAATTCATCTGTTTTGTAGTGGTTAGTAATTTAATATGGATATCAATTATATCCGGTAATTTATTATTATTATTTTAGTTATTATTAACGTATGTAAATCAGTTTAGTAATAGTGTATAGCTCGAACAGAAATCAAATTTCTATCATTTATATTATTCCTATTTTTTATATATACAATGTTAAAGCAGAAATATCAGTTGATATCAATGTGAAAATGCATTAGGTATGCTTCGCATGCATTGTTGCTTAATTCTTTAGCAATTAAAACGTATTTGCTTTGTTTTTAATCGTTACATTATACATGTAATTTTTTTATTACGGAGGATAATTAATATTTTGATGAATAGAAAACATTTTGAAATTCTAGTTCTAATATTTTCAATCAATTTTATAGTCGATTAATACGCATTTTTAGGGGGGATTAGGAGGGGAATGCTTTATGCATACTCCGCGCCACGGGGGGGTAGCAGTAGTCATGGGATTCTCTTCCGGATGCGAAGCATACTCACTAAACCCCTCTGTTCCTCCTACGCATCATGGCGAGACCACTGGCACGCTTGCGCTTTCGTCCGCGACCTCGTTTGATCGACATACGCATTGGATTATATTAATACTAGACAGGTTATACACCAAAATAATAATTCATTGTATGTCTTAACGTGTAACTTCTACCATCGTAACATCTATAAAAATATATCATGAACGAGAAATCAATTCTATAGTAGAGTTTGTATCTATAGCATGGGTACATTGTCTCATGTACGCCAGTAGAGGGCAGCCGTCAATTTGTCATTCCGGTGTTATACGCAGGGAAGATTGGACGTGTGCATGCGCTCGGGACTGGATGTAGTGAGTCAGTGAATATATCTCAGTAGCAAGTCGCGTGATTGCTACAATCTATATATATAAAAGAAAGTCGTGTTAGTTACACTATTAATAACTCAAGAACGGCTTTATCGATATGCCTGAAAATTGGTGAGAAGGTAGTTTAGAGCCATGAGATGGGCATTGGATACTATTTTTTTTTTTCGAATCATCAGCATTCGTCCTTAAAATAAAGCCAAATTTTATCTAAAAATTCAAGCTCCTACAAATTGGTTACCAATAGATCAAAGTTTGTGGTGTGGGGTATCACAAATCTGTTGCTGACTGACTACTGCAAAGATTCATTTCAAAGTTCGAAGTTCGTTTAATATGAACGCAGCTGTATTATGCCGTGTCTGGCTGTGACCCGCTTGAGCTGCTTAGTTATTCATAGCGCGCTTTTCACATCGCCTGCTACATTTAGGGCTCTAGGTTATGGGAATTGTATGGCATGATAAACAAGGTAATTTATGTGAAGATAAGAAACATAACAAAAAAGTAGAGTAGGAAAACTAGAACTAGTGGACTAGAAATTGATTTGTGGCATAGCAAAACGCATTTTAGGAATGTCTGCAAAGAGATTTTCGGTGTTTCCTTAAAATTATTGGTGTGTTCTTTCTTCTTCTGCCACTCTGACTAACGATGGTAGGCGATCAGTTCTCCATATTTTATTTTGTCTCTTGAGAGGCGAAACAGTTGGGCGACACTCGCAACCGTTGTGCATTTTGCGCATCCAGGATTTCTTTCTGCGACCAACACTCCTTTTACCGACAACTTTCTTTGGATTTGCTATAAATCTGAACTTCTCAGGCTCCTTAGGTTTTAGTGAGCTATATCACAATTAACTCCTTTATTACCTAAGAATTCGCGAAAAAGATTTCTTTATTGATATATTTTTTTTTTGTGACTGAGTAGTCACTGTTTGCCTTGAGGAGGCATTTACAGCTTCACCGGGCTTGAGGTGGCCGAGCGCAGATGGCGCTTAGCCTGAACCTCGTTTATGAGTAACAAGACTCGAGGGCTCCCTCAGGAGCCTCGGCTCGGGCTGTTACTTCATTATAGTTACCGGGTTGGGAGGTCACCGAGCTCTTAGATCGCTTAGGTGGACGCTCCATGGAGTGACTGGTCTCAAGGGCCCCCGAGAGGGGACCTCGGCTTGAGCTGTCACTCATTACGCGTTTAGCATTCCGATTCAAGGGTGCCCGAGAGGGCCGAACCTCGGCTTGATCGGTTGCTATTATCTGATTGCTATTAATACAAACGCATCTGCGGTTCCTCTAGTATTTCTGATGTCCATGGGCGTCGTTGAACACCTCGGTGTTCCCGCTGCTCGTTTGCCTCCTTCTGTTATATGTAAAAAAAGTATTTTACAAATATAGAAGTCTTGTGAATCCACGTTCTATATTTCCGAATACATCAGATCAATATTAATCTATTATGAACTATGTGCCGGGATTCTAGCAGTGGGTAAATTTTATTGCAACCATTTGTCAAACGTTTATTTGAGTGGATTTTGTGAAGTGCGCTTCTATAAGTTTAACAAAATGCTTTCAAATAGTTATTGAATTTGCTACGTTACTTGCTTGGATATTTTTATTTAATTATCTTTAGATCAGTTGCGTTTTTTTTCTTTTAATTAACATTAAAGTACTTCATCATCATCATCAGCTCACTATACGTCCCCACCGAGGGTCTTGAAGCCTACCCTAAGTTAAAGTACTTAACAAGTAAAAAAAAAATTTTTTTTCCACTCCTTTTTGAAATAAAAAAAATAAACTATCTGTAAAAGTTGTTTCCCGCGACTCCGTCCGCGCGGGATTAAAAAAATATATAATATATTTTTTTATATCATAAGGTGGCAAGCGAGCGAGCGACCACATGAAATCGCTGAAATAGCGAAGTGACTGTTGCCCATAGACACACGCAATTGAATATGCGTTGCCTACCTTTAATCGACGGAGGAAAGGATGCACAGAAAGAAAATATTTTCCCTTCCCATGCATCCTCTTATCCGGAAAGTCCACTTCCACTTCCCATCCTTTCCTTATAAGAAAAAGGATGGGAAGGGAAGGAGGACTAAATAAGGCCTCCGGGACGCTCAGTTATCATACGAAACGCGGAATTGCTTCCACTTCACGCCTGTCTTCTGTGTGGTCGTGGTATTTCACCGGGCGAGCCGGGTCAATTCGTGCGAAGGTGTTAAAGCGGGCTCTACCACTGTAATTAGGTACCTAGAGGTTCTACATCTTTGCTAAATTTCAGTGACATGTAGGCAACCATACTTGATTGATTGTCGTTCACTCGTTAAAAATAAAAAACAAGAAACAAAACACTATCGGGTTATTTTTTAAAGTAACTAATGTACTACTATAAAAAGCTGAGATATGACAAAAAGCTATCATATGAAAGGAGCCCTCGAGAGTCTGACGTGAAATTAACATTAATTAGTGTTTCGGCTCGACTTTGTTTCAGTGAGTTTTCTATACATCTCTTTAGTTTGTTCCGACATACGACTGTTATTTCATACAACTGTATTCAGCTCGTTCTTTGCCAACGTCTATTGTTCTCTACAGAGCTAAAAATGACTCGAAAAATGACAATTTCATCACCAACTTATTTTACTTTTTACTAATATTGTAAATGCGAATATTTAGATCAGTGGTTCCCAAACTTATTTTGTATACTACCCACTTTGAGAATAAATAATTTTTTAGCGCCCCCCATATTTTCACATATTTAAAAACCACTATAACTTTAAATTAAATTAATTAATTATTGTGACCTATATATGCATATATATTAACGGAGAATTCTAAACGAAACTTTTACTATAACCCGCAACTTGAAACCTGCAGCGCCCACAAGGGGGCGTTATCGCCCACTTTGGGAAAGACTGGTGTAGATTGATGTTTATTTGAAGTTATCTACAAAACGGATGTATCTCGCTGAAATATGGAATAGATGTAGAACATAACCTGTGTTAAGAAATGAGGTTCACTAGAAAACTATATGAACTTCTTGTATTCAAATATTCGAAACTTTTATATTTTTAAGTTTGAATCTTATGTCAAAATGTTTTTCCTCAGAGAGAATGTAAATAAACCGTAGTGTAATTGGATACCATGGACAATACAAGTTATTTTACTACCGATTATTTTTCGACCATTCATTTCTTAACAACCTGGAACATATAGGCTACTAAATAAGATTTTTTTTTAATTCCGCGCGGACAGAATCGCATGCGACAGTTAGTACCGAATAATCATAGAAACCGTGACATTAACACGTGTTGTACTCACTTATATAGTTCGACTATATATACTTTTATTTTTATTTTGAATCGATAATATGTATTGTCGTTTTCATTTTCTACATTAGTTTCTAAGCAAGCTTAAATAATTCATCGGAAAGTCAGATGTTATCAGTATAAACAATTTGTACATCAATGTCTTATAAAAATACTGACGTATGTTGAATCGTGTCCGTCATAAACTGGACCCAGCCTGTATATCGTTAAAAGTTACGAGCACGGCCAATATCTATAAACTAAAGGTGTTCTTTTTTGCAACGTGACGCTTTATTTATTACTTTTTTATTTGATTGTATGGCCCTCATGACTTTTTTATTTGGTCCCTGATTTTTTTTGTGATTTTAATTTTGATTACTTTATCATCATGAAATGGCCACTAAAAGCGTGCTTTAGAATCATCATCATCAGCTCACTATACGTCCCCACCGAGGAGCTCGGAGCCTACCCTAAGTTAGGGGTGATTAGGCCATAGTCGACCACGCTGGCCAAGTGCGGGTTTGTTGACTTCACACATATCTTTAAATTTCTTCGAAAATATGTGCAGGTTGCATCACAACGTCGGATAAATGTACATATGCAAATCAAAAAACAGACCGGTACATGGCGGGATTCGAACCCAAAACCTGCAGATTGCAAGTCAACCTTTAGTATGATGTATCTAAACTAAGGACGTGCTTCAGTAACCATTACAAGACTTTGAGTATGTCATTTAGAAATATCATTACCGTTTATGAGAGTTTCGGAGAGCGTCGGTGGTTGTTAAGCGCTTGACCGGAACAGACCGAAATACACTTGTCCATGTTCGATTGCCACTAAGTTCCAATGTTCGATGTTCGAATTTCATATGTATATTTATCTGATGTTTGTACAGTGAAAGACAACATCGTGATGCAACCTGCACATATCGGCAAAGAAATTTAAATATATGTATGAAGTCTACCCGTACTGGGTTAGCGTGAGACATTATAATAAACTGATATAAAAACGGCTAAACACACCTGTATATTCATTCGGTGGCGGCACCGACTAGACTAAAAGAGTGATCGACGGGCCGCGTCCGCGAAATAATACCAGTACTACTCATCCTGATGAAGGGCCCCCGATGGGCTCGAAACTAGTCGGTGCCGCCACCGGACGATTATGCGTTAGTGTTTAGCTGTTTTTATATCAGTTTGGATTAGCGTGGTTGACTGTGGCGTAGTGGATGGAGGCTGAGTTTTTATTTTTTTATTTTTTTTTATATCATAAGGTGGCAAACGAACGAGCGGCCACCTGAAATCGCTGAAGTAGCGAAGTGACCGTTACCCATAGACATACGCAATTGCATATGCGTTGCCTACCTTTAATCGACAGAGGAGAGGATGCACAGAAAAAAAATATTTTCCCTTTTCATGCATCCTCTCATCCGGAAAGTCCACTTCCACTTCCCATCCTTTCCTTATAAGAAAAGAGTGGGAAGGGAAAGAGGACTAAATTAGGCCTCCGGGACGCACACTCATCAGACAAAACGCGGAATTGCTTCCACTTCACGCCTGTTTTCTGTGTGGTGGTGGTATTTCACCGGGCGAACCTGGCCAATTCGTGCGAAGATGTTAAAGCGGGTTCTACCACTCTTAAAAGAGTGAAGAGTTGGCGACTTGTTATTTAATTTCTTTAAAACGCAACTACAGTATAAACAAAATGGGATTTTTTAATTGCATCTATAACCAATATTTTTTTTATTTCAGTGATGCGAATTCGAAGGACCATCAGAAAAAAAATTTTACTCAGTAAAAAAGTAATTAATACTTGAAACTTATGGACGTCTGAAATGTAGAGTTCAGTTTATTTGAATTGGAACTTTTGCAATATGGAAATTTCAATCCACAGAGAGCGGCGCGATATGTGAGTTTTTATTATCTCTCATAATTTTAAGCTCTCTACACACCTTTAATTTTAACTCGACACTCGGATTCTTCAGATAAATCGTTCGCGTATTGGCAAAATAACACAATGACAGTCAGTTGTAAGTGATGTAAATTGTATAATTATTAAAATACTAACCCACCTTCTGTTTCAACTGTACAGTTTTAGTGTAGTGGACGCTCGGTTCAACGTAGTTTCGAAGATTGAGGTTGTCTTGTGTACGAAGAGCCTAATATCAGTAGTTGCTTATTTTGCGTATTTTCTTGCGTTTATTTCAAAATAATAACTTACTGAGTTTGGCTATTAGTAGAATATCTACTGCTCTACTCGATTTTATTTCCTTTTCAAATTTCTTGGCATATTTTACTCATTTTTTTTAACTTATGTTCGTAATACTATATATATTCGCAATCACAGGAATATTGAAGTTTGCGGCGTACGCAATTAATATCAACGTTCATTAAATTTAATAACAGGAATCGGGAACCACAAATTATTATGCTTGAAACTGTATTCAATTCGGTAAACACGATCTCTGTCATATTAATAACACATCTAGTTCAATTACAGTAATGTATAGGATTATTTGTTGCGAATGTTTATTGTTTTGCAATTGTTTTAGCGTCTGAGCGTCGGTGGCTCAGTGGTCAAGCACTTGACTTGCAATCTGCAGGTCCTGGGTTCGAATCCCGCCATGTACCAATGTGTTTTTCGATTTCCGATTTACATCTGTACATTTATCCGACGTTCTTACGGTGAAGGAAAACATCGTGATGCAACCTGCACATATCTGAGAACAAATTCAAAGATATGTGTGAAGTCAACCAACCCGCACTTGGCCAGCGTCAACCGTCAACCTTAGTCAACCGACTATGGCCTAATCACCCTTAACTTAGGGTAGGCTCCGAGCCCCTCGGTGGGGACGTATAGTGAGCTGATGATGATGAATTGTTTTATCATCACCATCACCATAATTATCAGCAGACGTCTTCTTTGGTCTCAATTAGGCCTCTTTTACATATTGCAAGATTTACTATGATAATCTATATACTTATCAACTAGTGGTGGCCGGCGACTCCGTTTGCGCGGAATAAAAAAATAAATTCCAGCTTGATACCTTCACGCGTTTTGAGAAAAAGGGTCTTGACAGACAGACGGACGGACAACAAAGTATAAGGGTTTCGTTTTTTTCTTATGAGGTACGGAACCCTAAAAACTTAATTAGTCTATCTGTTCTTCCAGACGATATTCTGAATTTATGCCAAATTTCAGCGAGATCCACGAAGTTGTATTGAAGATACCTTCCATCAACCATCCATCCAAACAATCGCATTTATATTATTAGTAAGAAAAATGCCGAATGTATGAAATCAGTTTCCATAGCACGAGATAAAATATTATTTTCTATGTTTCTTAACATAGTTTAAAAGTTGTATAATACTTATCTATTTGAGTATTATAAAATATTGAGATATTATATAAAAAGTTGCTATATGCACTCGACGCACTCTGTAGTCAATTAATGGACTTGTATGGACTTCCTCCGTACATACGTCCATATATGTGTGACTCGCTAAAAGCTTCCGTTAGCGTGGACGAAGTAAATCAATTACACGATCAGAGAGATGTCAAGTGGTATACACATATACACATTTCTTCCCTTATAGTGCGACTATCATCTGACCCGGTAGACATCGGTGAAACTAAAGTTATAAAAGGATATGTGGCCTCGTGAGAGGCGCTAGTGTCGCGGGGAGATCTGTCAGAAAATATATTAAACCTACATGGGCATAGAAAATGACATAAAAGAAAAAACTTGACATGATCTGTCTTGTCATGTTTTTTTCTTCCTTTTTTCAATATGGTTACTGGACAGTACGAATACTATGGTCAAAATTATCTTGTGAGACTTTTTGATATTGACAGGGCGCTAGTGTGTTATATTTAGTATGACTTATGCCAACCAAGTCAGATATCCTTGACGGTCTATACATATTAGTACTACTGTCATTGTCAAAATTGTCACAAGATCCTTTTGGTGCTGTAGTTGTCATGTCTTAGTGTTTATGTAAGTTTTACATTTTTTTATCTATGTGTGATATTAGTGTCACTCTTAACTATTCAAATATTGGTATCGCGTTGTACTCGTTTTCTGGAAACTACTAAGTTTTCGGGTTTATAAAAAGTATCGACGAGGATGGGATTCGAACCCACGCGTGCAGAGCACATTGGATTAGCAGTCCAACGCCTTAACCTCTCGGCCACCTCGTCACGTTTAACAAGTGAAGAATAAGAAAACAATATAAAATGTATGCAATACCACAAATCTTTGTAAATAATTACAAACATAGGTATTGTCGGATTTATAGACAATTTTACTGTCTTTAGATTTATATTGGAAAGTTCTAGAATTTTCATTAACACAAACATGTCAATATAATAAAATAGCCTTAGAAAAATATTTCGAAAGGTTTGTTATTTTACGAACGTATTACGAGCATTACTTAAAAGGCACAACAGTAATTAACCGTCGGTTTCGGATACCAAAATCGTATAAACATATTGTTATCTGTGTTTTTCTCAAAGAGAATGAAAAGGAAAGCTATACTATTTTAAACATTTCGTGTGACAAATAAACTCACAGTAACCGATGAATATTTTGTCCCTTTCCCAGCTTAATTAACAAAACGTATACTTCACAACAAATTAATGTTAGGCAACATTAACTTCGAGTCAGTATTAATTATTTACACAATGAATTAATTGGCGGCGTATTCAACGCAACAAATAACTAATTAGTAAAACATATTATATAGATTATTAAAAGCGTCAATAGCCTAATGGTTAAGAATACGGATTTCCGATCACGAGGTCTAGGGTTCGAATCCCGACATTCGACTATTGTCGTAAACCATATCCTAGCACAAGCCTTGAGATTAGTTGGAATGGTAAAAGAAATATTAGCAAATTTACAAAAAAATTTGCTAATATTTTAAATAAATTTTCTTATATATATATAAGTCGCGTTAGTTACACTATCTAGAACGGCTTTACCGATATGACTGAAAATTGGTGAGGAGGTAGCTTAGAGCCAGGAGACGGACATAGCATACTATTTATTCATTTTTAATTTTTTTTCGAATTTATGCCTTGTAGAGCTGATTTTTATTTAACTTACTAATATTATAAAAGCGAATGTTTAGATGGATGTGATGTGGATGGATGGGTGTTTGAAGATATCTCTAGAACGGCTGAACGGATCTCGATTAAATTTGACATACGTATAGAACATAGTCTGAAAGTACACATAGGCTACACTAATTAAGTTTTTTTTATGTATTCACGCGGACGGAGTCGCGGCCGACAGCTAGTTTATAATATAACATACTTAAACACATATTATGATTGGAATGTCTTTATGCAAAATCATATTTTAATTAAGAAAAAACAAAAAACCCGATTGAGACTCTAGTAAATGAAATAGCGCCATCTATAATCTGAGATTTAAAACAAATAGTTTTAAAATATTTGATTCAAACTAAATAAAATTTCATGTTATAAGTAACACTTTCTTATTATAGAATAAACTCAATAAAACAAGATTAAGTAATAAAAAAAATTATGGCAAGTAAGATTTGAACTCGTTCTTTTAAAGATTTTATTTTTAGATGTCTAGAATTCCTTCTTTCACGTCCACTACATGTATTTTGTGTCGATACGAATCGTATGACACCTCACTTATCAAAAGTTCAGTAGTTTAGGCTAAAAACATAAGCCTTTTTGTCGGAAAAAAACTGAATATATTCGTTGACATGAATACAATATAATTGTAGCATCCCATTGTCATGACACGTATTCTTATTGTCATGACAAAACGTAGACAATTTGCAGTTAAACAACTGTCACGATAGTAACTAAAAAAAGAATGCAACTTGTAAATAGAATACAACGTATAATGAGTCATAAAATGTTTATAAATCCGCTAAGTGATCTTGGATTTAATTAAAGTCCGAGTCGATCGTAAGCTTGAGCGATTATACGACAAAAGTGCGCCCTCTAGTGTCTGTTATGTGGTCGTCGAGTTTATGAGCTGAGAGGTGCAAGACATAAACGTAAAGCGGGCTACTGTTTTATTATACTAGCAGTTGCCCTACAACATAGCCTATAACATACTCGCATACATCACCTATCTTCCCGTTAATGTCCCGTCAAAATCGGCCTAACAGTTATGAAGATTACCCGGAACAAACAAACAGATAGACAAACATTTTTTTTTAATTTATATAGTAACACAAAAAATTTATTCGAAATATGAAAATTAAGGGCCTTGACATACAGATGGACAACAAAATGATCCTATAAGGGTTCCTTTTTTTCCTTACAATAAGTTACCTTTTTATAAGCGAAACCTGAATTAAATTAAATAAAGTGAATAGCAATTGTTTCAATGTAACATGAAATAACTCGTAACAGTTAGGCGCATAATAAAATTGCAATTTCCTACTGTAACAAACGTTTCACAGAATTAGTTTACTTTATACAATGTTGATTTAACTGGTTTCTCTATTCAGGGGGTTGGGGGTAAAGTGTAGAGGGTGGTGTAGAAATGGCTTAAGGCTTCACAGAACAAGCTGTTACCGCCATCTTTGTTCGTAAGTTTGCAACGTATCGCGCAACCAAAGGATTAAAACAATGTTGGTGTAAATTAACATCTCAATAGGAACGTTATATCTGTAGTCAAATTAGTTTTACCAATCAATTCGTATTTTATTTATGAAAATACAATACAAAATAAATGTTGTGTAGTAAATCAAAATAGTCGAGAACAAAATCATATAATTATTCGGTAAAAACTGTTAGGAAATCTATAGTTGACTTTAACATACAATAATAATATAATATAATATAACATAATATAATATAAAGTAATATATTATAATATAATACCGAACAGAACAAAACAAAATACCTAATGTTACAAATCCGAATGTTTAGATGGATGGATGATTGTTCGAAGGTATCTCCGGAACGGCCCAATGGATATCGCAGAAAGTTAGCAATTTTGATTTGGTTGTTTTATTTATTCCGTGCAGACGGAGTCGCCGTTGACAGTTAGTCTTAATATCATTTTATTTATTTATTAATTCAAACATGTCAAGAGCACAGCATCATATTTTCTTTGAAAGAAAGCCGTAATATTAAGATTAAAGCAAGAAAACCGATGTTATGCAATCATTTGACATAACGTATAAGTGGATATATTCATAACGTAGAGATTCTATTCATCTTAAAGGCGAATTTACCAGTTTTTATATGAATAAAGTTTCTTTGACCCGCCTCATGAATAGGCTGACCCTAAAGATTTTGATTGCGCATGTTTTCATATGAAAATTGTTCTGATTTTTCTTCAGTCATTTGATTCAAACATATATATCACGATGTTTAATTAACACGATTTTTTTATATCACAAGGTGGCAAACAAGCGAGCGGCCACCTGAAATCGCTAATATAGCGAGGACTAAATTAGGCCTCCGACACGCATACTCGTCAGACGAAACGCGGAATTGCTTCCACTTGACGCCTGTCTTCTGTGTGGTCGTGGTATTTCACCGGTCGAGCCGGGACAATACGTGTGAAGATGTTAAATGGGGCTCTATCACTGTTAAAGATATAGATTGCTTCCTACCGCACTTAAAGGTCACTAAAAAGCCTCTTAGTGTAACTTAATAATTGTATGAGATGCAGTTAGTCAACTAGTAGCAGTGAAATGTTTTAATTCAATTGAGTTTAATTCAACTATCCAGCTCATAATTTGATGGTAGTAATTAAATTGTACAGTTAGATTATAAAATAACGGAGTCTACAATAACGGTGACAGATCAAATAGTTCCATAATACGTCATATTGTAATTTAACGTTAATATATGTTATTTGATTTGTGCTTCGAACTTAATTTGATTTGGATTAATATGACGTAATTAATTGTATTTAGTACAAATATATATTATTATAATATCAGTTTCATTTCCATTTAATTATTTAGAAATTATTTTATACTCTGTGTTAATTATTTTGGTTTTATTTAACAATATTAAAATTACTAAATTAATGTAGTTTTAGGAATACAATATTTAAATGCATTCTAGGAATAGAATTCTTTACTTAAACTTTTGTTTCGTTAGAAATGCTTTTGTGTTCTAAAGGTGAGTTTCCACGTAACGTTTATTCTGCGAATGGAATCCTAAAATAAACGTCAATTTGAAGATGTAGAAATGACGCAGCAAAAATGACACACGATCATGTATTATGAAAACGCATCTAAATGAGTATGGTTTCAAAATTATAATAATACTAGCTGTCGCCCATGACTCCGCCCATTGGGAATTAATAAAATATATGTAATTAGAAGTCTATGACTTTGTCCAGGCTATGTTCTACATCTATAACAAATTTCAACGAGATCCATGCAGTCGTTCTGAATATAGGTAATAATAAACATCCATCCAAACATCCAAACCTTCGCATTTATAATATTAGTATGATTTTTTTAGCTTAAACCATGATTATTTATAAAGATAGAGGAAACCAAATAAAGTATAGATTGTGACAAAGGTTATGGGTAAAATAGGAGTGAATTCAGATACGACAGAGTTATATTAAAGAGTACATACAAATGAATTAAAGCAAAATTCGCGCTGTAAAGCGATGTTAGCTTGATAAACAAACGTAGGTTGAATTGTTAAAGCGGTTGCAGCTCCGCATAAAGTGCAACTGAGCGCTGTTGTAAGCAAATATCGACGTTTGTCTGCTGAAGTGAACCGAATCGCAAACATTGGTATGTTGGATTAATTGGAACGGTATTTTTGATATTATTTATTTGTTACAAATTAATATAACTATACATTTTATTAATATTATAGAGTGAGCTACGAGCCGCGTTCGTTTTATAATAATACCAGTCCCAAGCTTTTTGTATTACTAAATTAACTTGATATTATTAACGCGTTACAAATTAAATATTTTATCAATAAATTAGTGGCATCGTTGATATCAAATAGAAAATAATTTTCTTAGTAATAATGTTTAAGAACAGCGCCATCTAGTTTAATTGTTTCCAAATTAAATTCATTTCTTAAACTTATCTTTCTAACAGTCGTTAAGTGTTTTCACGTAGTGTAGATTAAGTGCGCTAATATTAAAGGAGTCCCAATTTAAGATTTTCAGGTCGTGACTTTTAAGGATTTTTCAGTCAATCTATACATGATATTACAAAAAGGAATTATTTTTATTTGCTTTTTTTGCTGTAAAATTATCACTGAGTACCCGTAGGCTATATTTATTATAATATGTTTTAAATTCCAAATATATATTTTTATTTGAAGACCAAAATTAAATATCTATATATGTTAGTTTATATATATGTTATGTGATATAAACGTAGGACAATAGAGCGGACACTTAAAGTAGATAATGTACTTGGGAGTTTTACGAGTGAACATAAAAAAGCGCTTTCAAAAGCAAATGTTCTGACAGACTCTTTATTTCGGCTCAATGTTGGTGATATACAAAAAAAGAAGTTTGAATCGTTTTAAATATTTCTCTTGATTCAGAAGATTACGTTGTATAACAAAGCTAATTTGAATATTATCGTAATTGTTGTAAAAAAGAACACTAATTTTAGTTTTCATTTGTTTTAAAAAAAAATTTTGCAAAAAAAATCTAACTCTACTGGTCAGATTTGAATAACTTTAATTTCAATTATTTTACAAATGGATGGGTTTATGCATGTTTGTTTAAAGGTATCTGCAGAACGGCACAATGAATCTCTTTATTTAGCATGAATGCAGAACATAGTCTGGAAGCACACATATATTTATTAAGCGTTCTTTTATTCCGGGTAAACGGAGTCGCGGGCGATATAAAGTAGATTATTTACTCCTTACTGCTGTAAATAAATAACATCTTCTAATTACATTAAGTAGTTTATTACATAGGATAGTTGATTCTAAGAATTAGAAAAGTACTAGGAATGAATAAAATAACATTGTATTTTAAATCAGTCCATACATCTTTATCTCGCGTGCTGTAAAACCATTAAATGTATCGCACAGAATGTATTGCAGTGCAATATCGAGCTAAATGGGAGAGAATCAGGCGAGCTACTTAAGAGCCGGAGATGGTGATGGAACTGAACCTATGTGGAACTACGTTCTTATAGACAATATTAGATAGAATTCTTTAGTGCGAATGACGTGCTTTCGTTACGTTTCCAGTGTCAGCATGAATAGTGACGAGACATAAATGTCGACATTTTGGTAACGCTAGAGTAGAGTTAATACACCGGCACAGTGTCGGATTTTCTTCCTGAAAATACTAAACATGACTAATCGTTGGTTTCTGAGACTAAAATCCAATTATAAATCATGAGTTATAAGGCTAGTTATAAGGCACTAATCATGGGTTTCTGAGGGAAAGTCTCCATTTAAAAAATATTGTTATGTCTGTTTTGTCAAAGATAAAGAGATGAAGATATGTTTTATATAGAGATTTTGGTCTCAGAAACACACAGTATGTTATGCTAAGTACTTTTTCCATAGTAACTGATGTCTTCTTTTCGAAAGTAAAGTTTTAGCAGTGACTTTTGGATATAAAATCGTGCAATATAATTTCTCTTATGTTGGTACCATTAAATCCACTTTTTTAGTCTTCCCTAGGTTTTGATACTTCCAAAATGGGTCAGTTGTGTCCTTAAAAGAGAAAGGCCTCACAAAAAAATTTTGCACATTTGTATTAATTTAGGATATCACTAAAGAAGCCGTGTTATGAAAACATACGCCTTTAAGTTATAAAAGGGAGGATGGATATAGATAAAATACAATATGCATCCTTCCTATAAAATATAAGTAAAAGGGACGCTTCTGAATACTATCATTGATTTAAATAAGGGACCGAGATTCGGAATTTCATAAAGCACTTAATTCGGTAAAACGGATCCTTTAGCTTTATATAGAATCCTTTTGATAACTCAAGTTTTAAGCATTTTATGAAAAAAAAATTTTATACGAGCAAAGACATAACATTTATTTTATAAAAAATCAAGGAAATATTTCAACAAACATTGAAGGAACTTTTAAGTAAGTTTTTAATAAGTGTTGATTTTAAGTTAAAGAAAGTAGATTTGCGAGTATCGTAGCACTTTTCTCTCGTAGCGTTCGTAGCTAAGTGCTACGAATTATGGTGCAGCGCGTAGATGTTTAATTGCTGTTATATTAAAATTTTATTAACTAATTGTTTTATTTACAACAAAGTCAAAAAAATATTACACAAATTTAGTTTGTTCGAATTAAACATATTTTATTTGCATTTTCATACTAATATTTTAAATGCGGGCCATGTCAGCCCGATTGCCATCATGTCGGCAGCTACTGAGCGCCACCAAGTCTGTTGAGGACGGTCACATCTTCTTATTCCTAGCAGGATCCACTCCAGAGCCTCCCTGGGAATATGACTGGGATCCCGACGAAGCGTATGGCCGATCCATGACCACTTCCGCAGAGCCTAAGATAGAGCGAACTAGCGGCGCACTGTGGACGCACTCTGCCCCACTGCAGAGACATAAGACTTTAAGTAAGTATTAAAAATGCGAATGTGTGGATGTTTCTTTAAAAGTATCTCCAAAACGGCTGCATGAATCTCGCTGAAAATTGGCATAGATATATAATAAGAATACATAGCCTATTAATTAAACTTTTTTTTTAATTCCGCGCGGACAGAGTTGCGGGAGACAGCTAGTAATTAAATAACTTTAAGAAGTTGAATTAAATAAAAGAACAATATTTATGGTCCTACTTTTTGAAATGTTATTTTACTGCAAGGGTGTTTTTTATTTTTATTTTAAAATGAATGATTACTGCAGTTGTACCAAATAACTTTTAACTTGCACAATTTCTTAGAACATAAACAGAACAAAGTGCAATAAAGCATTTCTGTACATCGATGTTCGTATCCGATGGCGGCTTATTAAATTTTTGAAATCCTTTGACCGTCGACTTCGTACATTTTATACAAGAAAATATGCGCATTCAATCTTTATTGCTCCTTTTCAGTTATTTATTTCTTGTTCATTGAAATTAATGTTTGTATTTTACCATTGTATATCTTATTTCTTACTAATTTTACTAATATTATAAATGTGATACTTTACATGGATGAAAGTTTGTAGGTATCTCCAGAACGGCTGTATGGGTCTTGTTAAAATTTGGGATAGATATAGAACAGTTTTTAAAAAAACATAGGCTATTAATTAACTTTTTTTATACCATGCAGACGGATAGTTTATAAATAAAATGGACCACGATGTATAGTTAAACAGAAAAGAAAACAAAAACAAAATCAAAATTAATTGACAATTAATAATATTAACTTCAAAACTTCCAAACCGATTTTGATGTAATTTGCTTAAAATTTTTAATTTAATTGAACTAAAAAGATAGGAAAGCTTTTACCTACTATGTTGCAGATAAAAGTCACGCACCTAAATGCTTATAGGTAGCTAATCGATTTCTGGATACATTGCTAGACTTTTAAATGATAGTAATAAGTATGTGATAACCAGTAGTTGTCTACTAGAATTGAAAAAAAAATATTATGCGTTGTACAAGTATTAAGGAAAGTGACATACAAAAATTATCATCAAACTAAACCTGGATATTAAGCAAATGAATGCAACACTTATAAACTTTGTAGTCGTTACCTCCAGCTCTAAATCTCTCAGAATGTCGGTCGCAGTTGATGTGAAAAGCGCTATGAATAACTTAGAAGAGAACAGGTCGTGAACTGTCGCGGAGACCTCAATACCGCTCACTGAACAGTTACATGTTTCATTTGGATTTTACTACATATCGCATGCACTTCAACGCGGAATTTTAAAATAAACTTAATGAGACTTAGGAAAATTCGACACTGTGCTGGTGTATCGCCGCAACAATAGCTTTATTAAGATGACAACGCTTATATGTCCCCTCACTAATCAATCTGACACTTGATTCTAATTAATAATGTCTAAAACTAGTAGCCTATGTTCTTTCAAACTGTGATACATTGATTTACAGCGTAGATACGCTAAATATTAGCAAAATCCATGCTGCCGTTCTGGAGATTCTTTCTAAGAAACATCCCTCCAAACTTTCATTTATAATATTAGTAAGATTGATGTGCACTAAGTACACTAAATTTTTAAACTAGTTTTTCCCTAACATAAAGTCTTGATGGGATTTATATGACGCGATTATTTTTTTACGTTATGTGTCATATTATTCTTTTAAAGTACATAAACATTTATTTAGGTTTTGGAATTTTAATAATATGGTCGTGAACATTGAAAATAGATAAGTTTGGACCTTGCGCATAAATTAGTCTATTGCATTTGTAATAAGAAAGCATAAAACGCTTTCACCATAAAATTGTTATTCTTATATTTTATGTCGCGAATTAAGTGCCGGAACATAAAGTTTGACGCTTTGCTTTATTTATGACGTGACTCATAAAACATTTCACAAATATCGTGTAAAAATACGTCACATTTATTTACAAGTACTTTTATAAAGTGATAACAAATAAAGGAACATTTACTCTACAAGCTAACGCTAATACTTTGACTTAAAACTACACTTTTCTTAGTATACAGGAGTATAATTATAACGCAACATAACCATCGGCAAAATAGGCATGGCCGCTCTACTAGTCAGGAATCTATGTGACATTTATTCCAACATCTGTTTATATTCAACTCCCGCCGCGGTATAGACAAACTATGTTCTATACATCTGTGCCAAATCACACCAAGATCTGTTAAGCTGTTCCGTAGATAACTTCTAACAAACAGGCATCCATCCATCTAATCTTTTGCAACTAAAATATAATATTATTATAGTAAAATCGGGAATATGAGAATAAGAACAGATAAAATAATAATAGAATAAGAGTGTCGGTGGCTCAGGGGTCAAGCACTTGACTTGCAATCTGCAGGTCCTGGGTTCGAATCCCGCCATGTACCAATGTGTTTTTCGATTTCCGATATACATATGTACATTTATCCGACGTTCTTACGATGAAGGAAAACATCGTGATGCAACCTGCACATATCTGAAAAGAAATTCAAAGATAGGTGTGAAGTCAACCAACCCGCACTGGGCCAGCGTGGTTGACTATCGCCTATATACCCTTAATTTAGGGTAGGCTCCGAGCCCCTCGATGGAGACGGATAGTGAGCTTATGATGGGGAATATGAATACAAACAAAATATATATATTTATAATTCTTATTCTGATGCTATAATTAAAAATCCAAGCGAATAAAGCATGCCACTAAAAATTCATTTCATCAGAAAATGGTGCACAATGCATCATGCTTTATCTCTTCGTACGAATGTCATCGGAGTGCTTCCAGTTCCCCGCCATGATGCATTCTATTGTTGCATTTTTAAAATCAAATATCGGTCAAAAGTAAAACTGACGAAGGGAAATACGAGCGTTGGTTATACTGTAGTTTTATTTAGGAACATTTCATGGACCACATTATATTAACTAACTACGTTGAACGTCTCAAGTATTGCTGGATTTACGCAGCTCATCTTGGACTCCTATAAAATATTGTTTCGCTTCACTTGTTTATAACATACAATTTAAATTATATATTTTGTTATTTAATTAAATAAAGGTTTTTATTTGTAAAGTTAATGCAAATTTTCAGTTTTTATGTTTAGTGGCACTCATTATTTTTATGTTTTATTTTATTTATTTTATTTTTTTTATTTTTTATTTATTTATTTAGGAATGCCAACAAAATATGTTACATACAATTTTACTTAATTTTATTTTAATTTTGCAATTGGATATTGATTTTTTTTTTATAAGAGAAGGGGGCAAACGAGCGGCGGGAACACCCAGGATCATCGACACCCATGGACATCTGCAACACCAGAGGAACCGTAGACGCGTTGCCGGCCTTTAAGGATATGTAAAATAAAATGTTTCATTAGGATTCTATGTTGTAAAACTTATAATTTGTAAGGAATCAATAAAGTTTTATTATACTAGCTGTTGTCCGCGACTCCGTTCGCGCGGAATTAAAAAAAAACACTTAATTAGCCAATGTGTTCTTCCTGACTATGCTCTACATTGATGCCAAATTTCATCAAAATCCGCTTAGCCGTTTCGTAGATACCTTCAAACAAACATCCATCCGTCCATCTAGATATTCGCATTTAAAATATATTTTGTGTTTCATTTTGAAAACATAATACAAAGAGCTTGTATAAAACTAAAAGGTGTATGTAATGTGAAAGAGGAGAGCGACGACACTTGTACAGATGATAACAAAAGTCTTACAAACGTCTGTGTGAATGTCTCTGCCAGACACTTTTGTTTGATATATCACTTTGTTTTAAATTTCTCAAAACTTACACAAGTAAAAAAGTCAAGACTTCCATCTTGACTTTTTCATTTGTCTAAAAAAGATGATGAATTTCTTGACAAATATTTAGGTATACATTGATAGAAATATGACTTATTTCATGATTTTTAAAGATTTTAAGATGAGAGTCTATCACGAATATTTACGACTTACGTTTTCGTAACGTTATGTACCAAAATGTGTATTAGTTTTAGAGCTATAGAGGGTAAAGTATAACGACAAATGTCATACAAATTTAGTTTTTATTTAAATTCTAGCTATATCTTATAAATAAAATTCTCGTGTCACAATGTTCGTTCCCATACTACTCCGAAACGGCTTGATCGATTCTCATGAAATTTTGTGAGCATATTGAGTAGGTCTGAGAATCGGCCAACATCTATTTTTAATCTCGCGCGGATGGAGTCGCGGGCGACAGCTAGTTATACTGTAAAAATATTATCTTGCTTCTTACTAATATTATAAATGCGAATGTTTGGATGCATATTTCTTTGAAGGCATCTCCAGCACGGCTTAACGGATCTCGATGAAATTTGGCATACATATAGAACATAGTCTGTAAGAACACATAGGCTACTAATTATGTTTTTTTTTAAATTCGCGCGAACGGAGACGCGGGCGACAGCTAGTTTATTCTAAAAATATTATTTGTTTCAAACCCATGATCTGATATATCGCAACACGTAACAATTGGCGCGTAACTATTGTGTTGGAGCTTCAAATATTCAAATATCGAATTCGTTCACACCAAAGAATTTGTAGCTTTGAAACCAAAGTTCATAAAGCGAACAGTTCCAATTTCTAAAGTAATAACTATACTAGATTTTAAAAAAAAAACTGACAGAATACTGGCACATAACCTTTAAAAAAACATTGTTGTTGTCTCTTTTTTACAAATGAGATAGAGAGAGATGACACGTTTTACAGAAATTTGTGGCCAGTATGTTGTAGATATTAGGTTAAGACGAGACTAAATTAAAATCGACCAAAACAGTTTAACGATATGATTAATTTCTCTTTAGTTATTACAGTAAATATGTAATAAATAAAAAAAAACGAATTGTTAAAAATAAGACTTTATTTTGTATAGCTACGTTCCCTAAATGTTTCTACCGAAGAAGGAATACAGAATCTTTAAATCAAAACAAAGAGAAGCGAACACAAAGCTATGACATACCATAGAAATAATTACAACGGCTGTTAACCGAAGTACTCTGTGCAAAGCGTACTGATGCCTCTGTTTTGACACGTCTGTGCACTTTTTGACGCAAAGCAAAAGTTTTTAATCTTCCTAAACAAGTTCTTTATCACAGTACAGTCTTGAAAAGGCATGAAAATTTACATTTTATGTTACGATTCTTGTACTTATTTAGATTAAGATTTGTGAAATACAAATCTTACTTCTTACTAATATTATAAATGTGTATATTTGGATGGATGGATGTTTGTTACAAGGTATCAGAACGGCTGCATGGATCTCCATCAAATTTGGTATAAATGTAGAACATAGACAGGAAGAGCACATAGGCTACTAATTAAGTTTTTATTAATTCCGCCCGAACAGAGCCGCGGGAGACAGCTAGGTCCATAAATTAGGGGTGACACAGAGTGGAGGGCTGTAGTCTCCTTCTGCGAATTCGCGATGCTCACGAAGGAGGCTGCGGAGCGATCGCGTGAAAGGTCCGATCCCACCCGGCGACGACGACATCGCGGAGCAGCTGTGCTTCTCCCCCGGTCAACCCGGTAGTGATGTTTCCCCTATAAGGGGTGTTCTTGGGTTGTGAGCGTTTCAGGGTGGGGTCCTGAACGCTCAAGCGGCCCTGAGAAGGTGGTCGAACCTAAGAGTACGACGGAGCTGGACCCAAAAGGCCTAGCTAGGCGTTGGAGGGTGGCGGTTGTGTTCCGTACGGAGATCCCGCCTCCCCCCTTGTTAGCGCCGGTGGCGACCACCGTGGGGTTTTAGTCGGTGCAAGCCCGACATAACCACCTTTGTCCCCCCAAAGATGGTATGCGAAAGGCAAAAAAAAAAAAAGGTCCATAAAAAATCTATTGAACTGCATATTATGGAAATTGTTGGAAGACTTATGTCCATCAGTGAGCAGACAAATACTATTGATGATGATGATTGTGATGAAGATGATACGATAATGATGATCACTGATTCATTCATTCAACGAGTACATTAGATGTATTATATTAGTTTGTATCAGGTAACAGATATTTTATGATTTTTATATCAACCTTAATAGTGTGGGCGGAAATCGACAACGCAGTTATTCCTATTTCCTAAGATTTACTTTGAAGACTAACTTTAAGTTCTCAAAGTTAATATTACTCTCAAGTTAATATTACTTCGCAACGCCAACGTAAGATTGGCTGTTCTTTTGCGACCTGATACTTTGATATGAAAGTTTCTCTCAGTAAAATATACATATATGTATATATTTATAGCGAAACATATTTAACATCGGAAAATATTGTTAAAATTGATTAAAATATTTGTCACTCGAAGTTTTGAACTCGAGAAAAATGAGAATTTTATACATTATTAGATAGAATAATTTAGAACGAATGGAACGCTTCCGTTACCAAGTCAAGTGTCAGATTGATTAGTGAGAAGACATAAGCGTTGACATTTTAACAAGGCTAGTGTTGCGGTGATACACCGGCACAGTGTAGGTTTTTTTCTTTACGGTATAACCTATGATCTTAACGAATAAAGAAATAAATACAGTTACTTTTCGCTGATAAACAAAAACCAATAATAAAAAGAAACTCTTAAGCTGATGCTGAAAAGCTTTTTAATGGACGACTTGAATTACATTACAATGTTTCATGGAGATAAGGTACACTAGCTGTCGCTCGCGACTACGACAGCGCGGTTATAAGAAAAAACTTAATTATTAGCCTATGTGTTCTTCCAGACTATATTCTACATTTATGCTAAATTTGAGCGCGAAAAAAGAATAAATTCGTCTCAGGAATTTCCACGATTATTAAAAAGACACTAATGTATATTAACAATCGAAAGATTCAATCTAAAAACATGTTTTCCTTTATTACTAATGATAATAAAAATAATAATTCCGCTGACAATTTCTCCATCCGAACATAAACATCACAACTACGAGTACTCGTGTTAGTTTTATTGTTATTTTCTTTGTAACTGTGATGAATGTGAACGGAGCAAGTGAGGCGACACAATACCAGCTGGAAAACATAACGCATACAACTACAGCTCTTACGAAATAAAACGTAAAATATTAAAGTATAGTTTTAGTTACTTTTATTGTTTAACACACGTTAGTGTGTTTCTGACATTAAAATCTTTGTATAAAATGTATTGTCATCCCTGTCTTTTATCTTTGACAAGACAGAAATAATAATATGTTTTAAACGGCAATTTTGGATTTAGAAACTCACGGTTAGAATGATTTCTAGTACGTTTATTTATTATCAACAATCGATCAGTGACAATCGATTAACAATAAAATTATAATTTATTAAACACTAGCTATCGCCAGCGACTCTGTCCGCGAAAACAGACTTAATAAGTAGCTTATGTATTCTTCCAGACTATGTTACATCTATGCCAAATTTCAGCAAGATCCTTCTAACAAACATCCAAGCATCCATCTAAACATTCGCATTTATAATAGTAAGATTTAGCAAACAAATAATTAACAAAAGTAATAGTTTTTTTTACCATACAAGCGAGTAGTGTCCGAACAGTATTTGGACACATACTTTAAAACGGAACGCAAAATTAGCTCCATATTAGGTACGACGAAGCCAACCAAATCTATGCATTCCCGTACCAAACTTCTATTCGCTTCGATTCTGTTAGACAACTTATACTAAAGTTCCTTTAACATTTTATAATTCGCTTTATAATATAAAAGCCCAACACAAAAGCTATGAAAGGAATTTAATGTTGAGAAAATTAATAAAGTCACAATTGAAAAATTCCATGCGATTCACGTGTGAAAGAAAGTAAGGAAAATGAAAAGCCGCTCAGCGATGTAATAACGAAAGAGCAATCTCGAATTCGGAATTTAGAATATATTTCATTTATATTCTCGATATGTTAGGAGTATGGAGTCTTCTCTCCGGCTAAGTAGGTCATTGAACGTTTAAAGATGAATACGATTAAAACGAACTCTAGCATCTATACTCTTCTGAGTATATTTGGATGTGGATGAGTATTTTTAGGTTAACATCTTTTGCACGATTTGACCGGCTTGACCGTTGTAATACAACGACTACAAAGAACAGACCTGAAGTGGAAGTAACTCCGTGTTTGGACTGACGATTGCCGGATGCCTAATGTTAGTATTCTTCTCCTTTCCACCCTTTTCTTATAAAGAAGGGAAGGTGGAAGGTGAGTCGGTGGTGGAAACTTAGGAAGGTGAAGTATCCTTTATCTTTGCGTCCCCTTTTCTGTCGATTTAAGGTAGGCGACGCATATTCAGTTATCTGTGGGCAACTGTTACTTCATTATTGTGACGAATTCAAGTATAAAAAAGGTACAGTCAGAGGTTTATTTCTTAAGTATTAAAGTGGAATTTTCAACACTCTTATGTCGAAAATTTAACATAGCACAGCACAACTTACTAAATATACATACATAGATCTTATGATGACAGTTTTTATTCAATCGTAGGTGGGAAACAAATTTAATTCCTTAGGTGTATATTTTTGCGTTCTTTAATTTTGTTCGATGTTTCAGAAGTGGGAACCTACTGTAATATGATTACCTTAGTAGAATAAGTTAGCATAATTTATCACTGTAAGAGACATGACATAAAATTCAATATGAGTGTGTCGAGGTGACATAGACAAATGTTTTAAGATTTCACATAAGCCACTAATGTCAGGTAAGCAATCTTTCGAAAGGTATTTGTTAAAGTATGACATATGAATGAAAGTATTTGAGCTGTTTTATAATCAACTAGCTGTCGCCCGCACCTCCGTGCGCACGGAATTAAGAAAGAACTATGTAACTTATGTAAATAAGTAACTTATGTGTTCTTACAGACCATGTAATACCATCATCAGCTCACTATACATCCCCACCGAGGGGCTCGGAGCCTACCCTAAGTTAGGGTGATGTACTACATATATGCCAAATTTAAACGAGATCCATGCAGCCGTTGTGGAGATACCTTCTAACAAACATCCATCAATCGAAACATTCGCATTAATAATATTAGTTCTTTCGTCGGTTTTTTATTCGTGTCTTGCCTCTGGAAATAAAGATGCCCTAACTCATTGTAAGAAAAAATAGTTTTAATAAAAATCAAAGGACTAAAATTACTAATCTTTGATTAAATTGCAAAACATACTAAGAATTTACACGACATGAGTTTTATATTTAGCACGGTTCACCGAGCTGACCGAGGTGAACCGACTGAACTCAAGTAATTACGTGGTCCTTTGACTCGACTAAAGCGAGATGTACACTTGCAAACTAATTTCATACTTCGTCATATGACCGCGGAAGTTTATCTAGATTTTATCACGGTTATATATTTACTTTAATAAATTATAACATGGTATAAATAGACATATTATATTGTTTTTATGACTCTTACTACCTTTGGAGACGGTAAGAAGAGAAATAAATAATAAAAAATACCTTAACTCAAAAACAAAGGAGGTAAAGACACCTTTATTTTAGATTTCATAGGAGAAATGTCTTTTAAAGTAAAATTGAATACGTCCGTGAGTTTTGGAGATCAAAATCTCTGTATAAAACATATCGTTATCTCTGTCCATTATCTTTGACAAAATAATTTATACGATAATTTTGGTCTCGGAAACTCATGGTAAGTTTACGAAAATTCTTGTCTCCCTGTGATTCCTTCTTATTATTGTTATAGTTAAAATAAATATTAAATTCAAATAATATACTGAAAACGTAGTAAAAATTACATTTCTTAGCTTCTATTTTCATGTTTCGTTGAATCTGAAAGTGAAATCGTTCGTAGTTTCAGAACATCGACGTATGCTATTGACAGATGACGTATCGACAGAACTCAATGTCAAGTGAAACGCAGCCTCCCCCCTCCCCAATCCACCCGACCACCATGTTGCTATACATTCGTGGTAAAATTCAAAAGCACCTCCTTCATAACTCTCTTTGGTTAATTCGGTTGATCTAATTGATTTAAAATAATTGCTAGTTTATAACTCTTACTCTTTATAAAGAGAAAAGATTTTGTATTTTTTTTATAACTAAAAAAATTCTGAACCGACTTCAAAAATTCTTCCTCAATATAGCCACACATACATTATTAATATACAATGTGTTAAATGTTACTAATATTATAAATGCGAAAGTTTGGATGGATGTATGGATAGTAGTTTGCTTGAAATTATCTCCAGGACAACTGCATGGATCTCGCTGAAATTTGACATAGATGTGGAACACAGAGGCTACTACTTAAGATTTGTTTTTATGTAGCTAGTAGATTATAATCTGGATTACCTTGTAGGTTAATAAATCAGTTTATTTTAATTCCACGCAGACAACAGGCAATTGTTAGTAGACTAAAGACTTTCTCAGTATTTCCGATAACGTAAAACAACTAGGCAATAGCTTAAGCAGTCAATATTGTCACAAGGATGTCGATAAACCTCGGAAGCTCGCAAAGGATTTATCGCGCCCCAGCAGCGCAGTAAGGAGCTTACTTAGGCTTTACCTTACAGCTGGACGTTATTAAGTTACTAAAAAATATTTCAAAGAAATACAGAATAATATTATTGTACTGAAACTTCTTATAACTTTAGGATAAATGCAATGTTTGTTAGATCCCTTACCTTCAGAACGGCTGCATGGATCTCGCTGAATAATAGATGTAGAGTATAGTATTGAAGAATATATAGGCCACTAAGTTTTTTTTTAATTCTGCGTTGGGATTCCCGGGCGACTGCTAATCGTTCATAAAACTGAAAAGGAGATAAAGAACCAAGCTTTATTTACTTAACTTAACTTTCGAAAAAAAACAAAATATAACCTTATTTTTTACTTAAATATTGTTGACGTATATTATCTAAGTTCTAAGTTTTGTGAATTGGAATTTCAACATTAATTTTCATCATATATTCTTTGTATTATATGGAAGTCAAACATCAACCATCAATCGTTCACCCGTACATAGATGCCACACGAACATCGCGTGCGACGCGGCGCTGCCTGACATGTAGCATAGAAACCGAACTAGAATAACTGCCACATGATACATGAATATTTCGCAAGACAAGTTTCAGAGACTGTCAAGTTCGATATGAAGTGCGTTGCGTTACTTTATACCTTTTCGTCTAGAATTTTGTCCGACATCACACCGCTGGTGTGGCATCGCTCTAATCGACAAAATCTACACTTCGCTGAGCCTGACAAATGAATGTAGCTGGGTCTTGTCGTGACAGACGTTTCTTACTCGCAACAAAGTAACCTATTTTTTCGTGTAAAAAAGCGGATGACCTGACTTATAGAGCTAAAAGAGTAGTTCTTTTTCAAATAAAGCTTATAGTTCATAAGACTAATCCATCAAGTAGCATACCTTTATCATTCCTGTCACAGAAATCAGTTCACAGGTGGGAGTACACACTTTTGGGTCCAGATTTCTTTAATTACAGCCATTTTTAGAAGTAAAAAATGAAAATTACAGTTTGGGTGAGTTAATAATCTTACTATCAACCACTAAGCTGATTTATTATTGTAATATAGGGATTAACTGATATAAAAACGGCTAAACACTCACGTATATTCGTCCGGTGGCGGCACCGACTAGTTTCGAGCCCATCGGGGGCCCTTTATAAGGGTGAGGTGGACTGGTATTGTTTCACGGACGGGCTTTTTCGGTCGCCGGACGAATATACGTGAGTGTTTAGCCGTTTTTATATAAGTTTATTATAATGTCTTACGAAAGTTTAAATAATTTATAGAGATAAAGTTTATACTAGATTTATTTTAGCATTTTTACCATATCATTGTAATTGGAAATTTTATTGAGAATAAGAACAAAATGTAATCGTAAACAAGAGAACAAAAACTGGAAAATGGAGCATTTCTTTTTATGCGGTACTCGTAATTCAGAACATTAAACGGGAATAATACAATCCGTAAAGTCCGTTAAGGTTTTTGTGTCATATTGTCACAAAATAAGGGACCAAATAAGGCTATTGCGTAAACATCGTTGACTTTGTTCAAAACATATTAGAATCACACCACACTTCTGTAAATTTCTGTATCGCACAGCCGTTGTGGAATAGTCTGTGGTCGGTGTGAAGTCTCGTCGGCGGTATTTCCAAACTAATACGATTTAGGGTCTTTCAAGAAGCGAGTGTACCATCCTTAAAGGTCGGAAAGTTGGTCTAGTTTTGCCGATTTCTATAGTCGTGGTCACCTCGGTGTTCCGGCTCGTTTACCCCTTCTCTTATAGAAAAAGAAAACACAAGGACATTCTTGCGCTAAATAGAAGTTAGACAATGTCAACATGACCTTGAAATTAAGAAAAAATACATGGTTGTGGATTTACTATATTTCGTTTGACCTTCACAAGGTCATTACAATGAATAGTTTGACAGTTAAGAAGATATCTTTGTCTTTATTTAAAATCGAGTATAATATTACATATAAAGAGCTATGCATCAAGGAAGATTATTCTAAAATAGTGAAGCCATGTAGCGGTCAACTGTTTATTCGAGATGGCTTTCATTGCGTTCGCTTCAGGGGTTTACATTTTTTTGATGAGTCTCACGTACTTATTTCAAGTTTCTTTAATTAAAATTAAGTGAGACATTAAATATCATATATATATATAATATATAATTTGTAAGTTAAGAAATAGTTACCAAGGAACTCTGTACATGCAATATTTATCAAAAATACGTATTAGTGACACATTTGTGTTGCATTTGTATTGATTTTTAATAAAGTCTACTATAAGACGAGGTGGCCGAGAGGTTAAGGCGTTGGACTGCTAATCCAATGTGCTCTGCACGCGTGGGTTCGAATCCCATCCTCGTCGGGTTTTTTGTCTCTCAAAAAACTGTTCTCCTGCCAATTTCTCCAAACGTGTAAATAAGCTCAAGGCTTTGAGTAAACTGATGATTATTAATTGTATCAAGTAATATATTATTGTTATCTCTACTTTTAACAAATAGTGTAAGGGAGAAAGAACGTTTTCAAACAAATGTTTAGTCAGTGGAAACCCACACTTGTATAGTTCTCAAAATAACAAATTGAATGTCGGTCGTAAGGTGAAATGAAAAGCGGCCCATGAATACATAAACAAGCTAAATGGGTCGCGAGACATTCTATACAACTGTGTCAATTGCACGAACTGCTTTGAAGCTTATACTTCATCTAAATTACACATTAATGTCCCTCATTTCACAAGTGAATTTCGTCAGAATTAAACATCTGTTTAGAACTAACTTCTAAAGACAGTTTAACAATACTTACTCCACTGGCGCATCGACCCAAAGTGGGTCTTTGCCTCCGACAAAAGAGATCGCCAAAGTCGTCTGTCCTGCACCTTCTCCTGCCAGTCCATCGCTTGTAGCTCCCGCAGATCCAGCTCTACGGCGTCTCGCCAGCAGTACCTGTGCCGACCGATGAGTCGGCGGCCAGTCGGGGTCCCGTGATATGTTGCTTTGGACTTTCGATTTTCCCCTATCCTCGTGAGGTGGCCTAGCTCAGTTTAACAATCATGAACTTAAAAGATTTACAGTCATTCTCCTATATAATTATTGAATTACTGATATTGGATACACTTGTAATAATATTGCCATTACCCTCATTTTCATTGAAATAAACAGACAAACTGTAGATAAGACAACATGACATATCGGAATTTCACAGTTACAAATGTGACCAGGCAAGCAGAAGTATATGATAATAGTTTCCAAGCAGACGACAATGTCAAAAGAAAACAAACATGTTACAGTCGACGTGTTCTGCACCTTTGTTGCTCAACTTTCTTTTATGTTGAACATAAAGGAACATGTTGAACATAAAGCAAGTGACAGTGCGTTGTGACACACTTGCGATTTAGGCCCTACGTACACAAGGCTACTTCTTCAAAACCCAGCGATATTAGTCGCTTAGGAATACACTGTCATAGAGTACACAGACACGCGTCGCCGACTTTTTTTGCTATCATCTAGCCAGTGGTTGATTATGGCTTAATCACCCTTAGCTTAGGGTAGGCTCCGAGCCCCTCGGTGGGGACATATAGTGAGCTGATGATGATGACATTCCAAGGCTTTGAAATGTATACATTTATAAGCAAAACTTATACTGGCGAAGCAATTTCTATTCACATTGGTGCGATGTAATACGGACTTTGCATCATTCAAATATATTTGTACGATTTAGAATGTCGGGACAACGGTTCATTGAATATTCAATGGGTTACAGGATCGGCTTGTTTCACCTTCAATCTTAAACTTGGATTGTGAGGTCGGAAATTAAATTATTACTCGTATATTATGTTTGAGTCTGTACCACATCCTTTACTCTAGGTTTAAAACTTCATGTAAAAATATATCGTTATCTTCACTCCGAAGAAATGAGAAAGCAAAATGTTTATGTTAGTTTATGTTGACTGCTTTTTTATGCTGTCATTGTTCAATCATCATCAGCTCACCATGCGTCCCCACCGAGGGACTTGGAGCCTACCCTAAGTTAGGGCTGATTAGTCCATAGTCAACCACGCTGGCCCAGTACGGGTTCGATGACTTCATACATAACTTTAAATTTCTTCTCAGATATGTGCAGGTTGTATCATGATGTTTTCCTTCACCGTAAGAACGTCGGATAAATGTACATAAGTAAATTGAGAATCGAAAAACAAATTGGTACATGGCGGGATTTGATCCCAGGACCTGCAGATTACAAGTCAAGTGCTTTAACCAGCCACCGACGCCCAAATATTATAAATGCTTGTTTGAATGGATGGATGGATGTTTGATTTAAGGTATTTCCAAAACGGCTTAACGGTTCTCGAAGAAATTTGGCATACACACTTGACATAGTCTGGAACAACACATCGGCTACTAATTAGTAAAATAATTATTTTTTTTTAATTCCGCGCAAACGGAATCACGGGCAACACCTAGTGGGATATATTATTTTGGTTTTATTTTCTTATGGTATTAAATTTATTGATTGATTGATTAGCGTGGTTTCGACATGTTATGCGGAGAGATGATGATGATGATGTAAGCAAAAAAGTTATAAGATTCAATGAGGTTGGCTACAAAGGTAGAGGAAGACCAAAAAAGTATGGAATGACTGTGTGAAAGAGGGTATGAGTAGGAAGATGGTGGATTCAGATATGATTGGTGATAGAGATGTATGGAGATAGTATATACTGTGCCGATCCTCAATAGGTATAAGGGCAGGTTGATGATGATGGTAAATATAATACAAATAGCATTGAAATTTGATTATCTTATCCTAGTACGCTGTGTCATCAGCTTAAATTCTTGTATCGTTTGAAATTCTTTCTATCATAGTTCAGGAAATTGGATAAATATAAACGAAAATAGGTGACGAACATTGCAAGCTCGAGTTTTCATTGACAATTTATTCGTGAACGAAATGTCGTATACAGAATAAATTTGTTCTCTACGCCGAGAGGAAAACAAAGGTGGTGTAGTTCAGAGTAGAATACCAATGTTTCTAGCCTTTCGTATAAAATATTGCCTCTTTCACAATTTTGCATACAAAATATTGCGATCTAAATTTAACAGTATATCATTCTATAGATTTAACAAGTCAATAAACTGCATTGATTATTGACTTCCCATGGATTTGTTCTTTCTTCAAAATGCGCGAACTAATCTCTTAAAATGCCGGCAACGCATCTGCAGTTTCATCAGTGTTGCACATGACTTTGGACTGCGAACATTTAAATTAACGCAAATAACTGATCTTGTCCTTTTAATTTATGCTAGCCTTACAATCATACTAAGTTTAGATGGATGGATGGATGTTTGTTTTAAGCTATCTCCGGTACGGCTAAACGAATCTTGATGAAATTGGGCACAGATCTAGAAGTTATCTGGCAGAACGTATAGGCTACATATTAAGATTTTTTTAGGTTCCGCGTGGACGGAGTTGCAGGCGACAGTAAGTATTAAGTAAGCAAGATTTGTCTTAAAAATGTGAAGCCTTTCTTAGGCTACAATATACAATAATATAAAAACATACGTCAACTTTTACAGATATTTCGACAAGAAGTTAAGAAAAAGTGACACTCATTGTGTGAGACAAGATCAAACACTTCAGGTTTGGAATACGAAAAGCCCTATGTCAATATGTTTGGGAAGTGTTACGATACGACAGCGGTTGAAATATAATACGCGTGGTTAAAGTGTATTTAAAGAGTTCTTACATAGGGATAAGTGTAGAGTAAAAGGGGAAACGAAGGAAGCTAGGTGGGTCTGTGTTATCAAATTTTCAAGGGGTGTGAATCACTCGCGCCTCCTCCCTTTGTAGTCGACGATTATGCGTCTGAATTTTTTATTGACTCCTCGGAAACATGATGGAGCGTTAACATCAAAGTTATGAATGAATTTTTGACAACCCTAGTTTATACCGCAATTTCTTAACGAACTCATAAAGACCTGACTTCTAATCAATTAGTGAAGGTTAACTATCATCTTAGCAAGCCTCTTACTGTTCTAAGTCGTGCAATAAAGGTTTTAGACGCTGCCAATACTGGTCCACTCTCGAATGTTTTTAACCGTGACTTTCTTTTCCTTCCAACGCATCCTCTGTTCTATTAACTCATATTTCACTCAAATAAACAAATTTTCTCTTTTTGTAGGTCTGCAAAGACCTGACGTGAGAATTGAATCTATTACGAATATGTAATATAGCGTGATTATCCAGAATTTCAAGCTAACAGTTATATAAAGGTTACAGAAGATTACGTTTACTTCTATTTACTTTTCTAAATTGAACTGATAAAGGATAAGCATTGGAGCTAGCTAGTTAGGTGGAAGTCGACCCGATGTCGGTACTAAATTGTTAGCGCACGACAAATTTGATTGAGTGGCGCGCGAAGGGGTCGTTCAAAGGGAACAGAGGGGAGGTTTGAGGTGGGGATAAAGCTACCCTCAGCTTACATCTCCCAGTGTTAGCGCGACCGCCGGACGCGGCGGACGTGTAATGTGTCCGCTTGAAGTGAAACACGCGACACGAAGCGTTAGTAATTATAAACTTTTTTATGACTGATTTAAATTATAATTATAAAGTGCTGAAAATAATAATGTTTGTTAAAAAGTGTTTAAACGTTAACGTTATGTGTTTATAGATGTAACTTTTAATGGATCAAATTATGTTTTGACTATGTGATTATGGATTATAAAATTAATATTGTGAATAGTTTTTAGTGATAACTGTGTGTAGGCGGAGGCTGGCTCGCAGCCAACAAACATTGTATTAACCTTTATGTAAGTGGCAGATACTGTGTTTTCTATTCATAAAACATTAATGCCAGTCATCAGTTCACACTGCTTTTGCCAAGTTTGCGTTGAGAATGACGAAGCCTAATGTGTAGCGAGTCCAAAGAAATGTTAATCAAATTATAAATCATATATATCTATGTATATACAAGAAAGTCGTGTTAGTTACACTATTTAAAACTCAAGAACGGCTTTACCGATAGGGCTGAAAATTAGTGAGGAGGTAGCATAGAGCCAGGAGACGGACATAGGATACTATTCATTTATTTTCGAATTTACGCCTTGAAGACCTGCTTTTTATTTAACTTAATACTATTATAAATGCGAATGTTTAGATGGATGTGATGTGGATGGATGGATTTTATATATCAACGTGGACGGAGTTGCGGGCGACAGCTAGTTTTATATATTTTGATATTTGACAAGTTCATAAATAGATCTTTATAAAACAACTATCTGTCACCCGCGACTCCGTTCGCCCAGAATTAAAACATAATAAGTAGCCTATGTGTTCTCCCATACTATGTTCTAATCTAGTCTCTAGACTAGTTATCTATATAGTTCTAGTCGGGAAGAAGACATAGGCTACTAATTATCTTTTTTTTTAATTGGGCGTGGACGGAGTCGCGGGCGACAGCTAGTTATGAAATAAATCATGAAGTCAAGAAGCTGATTATTTGGTTATTTTGTCGTAAAAAAAGAGGAAATTCACTACTAATACTATCATGTGCTAACGTGAACCTTTGAGGTATTACTAATTAAAACAGAATTAGCTTAGATTCTATTCTGTGAAATTTTGGTTTAAAATTACGTCCGAGTAAAATTGTATTTTTATTTTGCTTTTAAATGTCACCTAGATTTTTGGTTGCGGTTCTTTTCACTTAACGCTAACTAAGAATAGCTTTCAAATATCCGCAATACGGCCTTATTAAATACAAGGTTGATTTCGAAAGCTTCAATTTAAATTCTTTCTTTGTTTTCAGCTTGACATATACATACGACTACTTTTATTCTAGCCTCTGTCAGTATCAATTCACGCCTCTTGTTTGTCTTTGTGACCTCTTTCGAATGATTTGCCGGGTTTTGAACTGTCGTAGGTAAAAGATTATATTTGTTGCTCAATAAATAGTTAAAAGGAAAAAGTTTTATAATATGTAGGTTCTATAAAATGTTAGGTTAAGTTCTTCAAAGAAATTGAGGAACAGAAGACATGTTTTGCGAAGGGATGATGATCATTTAAAAAAAAAGGAATTAACTTGAATGTGGATGGCTACAAGGGTGGAGGAAGACTAAAGAAAGTATGTAAGGATGTGAAATAGGATGCGTAAGAAGGGATGAATTCAGATATGACGGCTGATACAGATGTATGGAGGAGTCGTACATACTTTGCCGACCCTACGTAGGGATAAGGGCAGGTTGATGATGATGTAAGGTCTTTATGAAGTATTGTAAAAGTACTTATAAAAACCAATCTTTCTTATGTCATAGAACAAGCAGTGGATATTTATTGTTCATTAAATTTGAATTCCCATGATAATATTTCTGACAACAAATTTTCTAAATCCCCACCAGTAGAGTTTACATTGTAGCGTTGGATTGTCAATATGTTTGTCTGTCCACAAGTTTACGCCTTGTGTAATAACGTAAGAGTTACGATTGTAAATGGAGCGGCTTTTGAACAAAACGATTTCGGTTTTACGAGCGCGGGTCCAGTAGGTGCTATTATCCCTAACAGAGGTAATATTTGAATAGCAATTTCATGTAGATACATCAGTGATGACTTGCCTTATTTTATAGAAATTTTGATCATCATCAGCTCACTATACGTCCCCACTGAGGGGCTCGGAGCCTACCCTAAGGTACGGGTGATTAGGCCATAGTCAATTACGCTGGCCAAGTGCGGGTTGGTTGACTTCACACATATCTTTAAATTTCTTCTCAGATATGTGCAGGTTGCATCACGAAATTTTCCTTCACCTTAAGAACGTCGGATAAATGTACATATGTTAATCGGAAATCGAAAAACACATTGGTACATAGCGGGATTCAAACCCAGGACCTGAAGAAGGCAAGTCAAGTGCTTGACCACTGAGCCACCGACGCTCGACATTTTTGATAGGACATTGAAATTATAAAATATTCATTTGTTTATGTTTTATTCACCTTACCAGAAAGTACAGCATGTTGCGTGAGATAGATTGTTATACATCCACAAACTTAATTGGTATCTTGGCCTATATGTGATAAAAATATAAACATAAGACAACAAGAAAGTATTTATGTCTTTTCATCTATCGTGTCTTCAGCTTTTGTATGTATTTATGATTCATGAACATACATGTACATTTACGTCTTCGTTTAATTTATTTACTAATGTAATCTGGTCTATCTTTTATAGATTTTCGTTGCTATCAAATTTCCATTGTCATTACTTTTGTATCATCCTATATGCTAAAATAATCACGTACATGTAATCGAGTTTGTAGCATATTTGAGCGGTCGTAGTAACACAAAGCTCTGCACAGTGCCACGCTCCGCAAACAATGTCGTCTAACAAACGGCGAGGTGTTCCGCAACTTTGGGAATCGAGAGAAATTCGTATTCACTTCCAAATGTACTTTTTCTTCCACTGGGAGAAGCTCCCTTGAAGTCATTGAAATATAAAATTGGAACAATTCTTTACATCCATGGCGAATATCTAAAGCTTTTAGGTTAGATTTTTAAGAGTTATACATTGGGCCTTTTGAACTCGCGTTTTTTGGAGTCGCTTGCTATGTGAACTTTTGATTCCAATATTTTTCGAGAGATCAGTTTAAATAGTACGATATCAAAGACAGACAGATCGTGGTGCAAATAAATTCAGAAAACTATATGACTGCTTGTTCGATTCTTGAATCGATAAAGTTCGGGTTAAATGGTGATTAGCCCACTGTGCCCTAGGCTGTTAGCGAGGCTGCCGCTAATATACCATGTATACCGTATTGGTATTTTAAAGCTGTTTTATTCTGGTATTTACACCGTCTCCAAATTAGATTTAGTTATTCATCACATATCTACTACATTTAACAAAAAAATGTAATCCAAATTAAAACACATTTCCATTGTATATTTTCCATTATGCTAATGTTTTATAAAAATGTTGCCGTCATTGTTAAAGAAACTTGTTTTACTTATTTCTTAAGAAAATTTAACGACGTTCATTTTTTTGTATCCATAAATATTTTACATTAAAATTCTATTTTGTTCTTTTTATCGAATAAATTTGTAATTCTCCTTCTGCCAGCTTTAGATATTTAATACGCTTGTATAAAAAATAACAGTTGCCCGCGACTTCGTCTGCGCGCAATTAAAAATAAATATAGTCTCTGTCACCCGAGAATAGTGTAGCTTCCAAACAGTTAAAGAATTTTTCAAGTAGTTTAGGAGCATATTCCATGCGAACAAACAAACAATCAAATCAATCTTTATATTAGTATAGATGACTTCCTGTTAATACTTCGACCTAGTTCTTCTTCTTCTAATGTCTCTCCATTACTGGAGGTTGACCGTCAGCTCAGCGAACCCATCCCTGTCATGTGCCAAGCGAAAAAGTTGTTCAACGCTGGCAATAGTGGTCCATTCCCGGATTTTTCTTAACCACGACTTTCTTTTCCTTCCAACTCGTCTTTTGCCTGCGATTTTGCCCATCATTATGAGTTAAAGAAGTTTATATACCTAGTTATTGGGTGTGAATTGAGCTGTTCTTTGGTTTCTTCCGATTCTTTAATAAAAAATAAATAAATAAAAAATAAAAAATTTGAATACTGACAAAGACATTAGAAACCTAAATAATAATACTTTTGATTAAAACCTGCGGCTTATTACTCGTATCACGCAAGACCCCCTTCATTTTTTCACGTCGCGTGTTATTTTTCCGAATTACATTACGTGACTCCATTAGCACGTTTAAATAGGATCGTCGTTTTCATTACTTTTAAAAATAATATTTGTACGTATAAATAATATGTTTACATAATATATATTTCTTTATTTATCTATAATAATTAACATATCCTAACTAGCTGTAGTCCGCGACCCCGTCCGCGCGGTATTACTGAAACATGAATTAAACACAATTTCTATCAAGAATTGTATGTATAGATAGACAAGGATATCTAAACCAGTGGACATAAGTCAAACTAAATTATGACAGCTCACTAGCGCCCCCAAGTCCACGTCATAAATGGCACAAGATCCGCTTTGTACTGTAAATGTCATGTCATTTTATGTCTTCTTCCTTATCTAAGCAGGTTTTATATACATACTAGCTGTCGCCCGCGACTCCGTCCGCGCGGGGGCTAAAAATAGATGTTGACCGATTCTCAGACCTACTCAATATGCTCACAAAATTTCATGAGAATCGGTCAAGCCGTTTCGGAGGAGTATGGTAACGAAAATTGTGACACGAGAATTTTATATATAAGATTGACAGAACAAATTGCGATAGCAGCGCCACTTTAAAAGTATACTTGTTTGACGATCCGTTGGTTTCTGCGACCATATTCTATGTTTAAAACATATCGTCATCCCTGTTATTGTTTTAACGAGGTTTTTGGTGATTTTTGGTGAGATATGTATGTTTTTTTTCATTAATGTAGTTCTTGTTTTGGACACTGAGTAGATGTGACGCGGGGCGTGTCTGCGGAATTCATTACTGTCGCCAGTCATTAGCCGTCAGTCCGGCGAACTAATGACTACGCAATTAAATTATGCTCTCGCAACACGAATTTTCGTCAGCGAAATTGCCTTAGTGCTTGACGATAGAGGGCAATGTACACAGGTTACTTGGAATTGAAGTTTTTTTTTATTATAAACCAATAAATCACACTGCACCCATTCCAGGATTTCAATCAAATGATACCTTGCTAATATCATTTTTTTTAATGTTATAAGGTGGCAAACGAGCGAGCGGCCACCTGAAATCGCTGAAATAGCGAAGTGACCGTTGCCCATAGATACGCAATTGCATATGCGTTGCCTAACTTTAATCGACGGAGGAGAGGATGCACAGAGAGACAATATTTTCCCTTTCCATGCGTCCTCTTATCCGGAAAGTCCACTTTCACTTCCCATCGTTACCTTAAAAGAAAAACGGTGGGAAGAGAAAGAGGACTAAATTAGACCTCCGGCACGTACACTCATCAGACGAAACGCGGAATTGCTTCCACTTCACGCCTGACTTCTGTGTGGTCGTGGTATTTCACCGGGCGAGCCGTGACAATTCGTGCGGAGATGTTAAAGCGGTCTCTACCACTGTTGTGCACCAAAATCTAATTTATAATAATTAAAAGGACGTAATTTAGATTATGTTTTGTTCAATTCTTTGTATTATTTTCTAATGAGGGAAAGGCAATTGAGAAGACCTCGACTACGTTCACAACGTTCAATTCTCTTTCAAATAGCTTAATAGTTATTTAGTAAGATATAAAAATGGGGGAGGTAGAGCAGAATTATCTATCTATTAGAACTTACTAAATTTCACGGAAAATTTATTGTACCACATTTTAAAAAATCTAGACAACACCAAAGCCTTAGAATTGGTAAAATAACGATTAATAATACTTTAATCAAACACATTTCTGTAAGAAAAATGTTATTTTATAGGAAAATTAAAAAAGCGATTGTTAAATGTGACGTCATTTCTTTTATCATGAAAAAATTATCGATAAAATGTCAATTGTATAAAGTCGTTATAATTTCAAATATCTTTTATCCGGAACATAACAATCTGCTTTTCATCTTTATTATAAACGTAGGAATTGTTATATTTCTACAACAAGAACAGTCGGCGAAGCTTTTGTGAAACTCTGGCAAACTTTGTCTATTATGCGGTACGGATGTCTGTTTCCCCAGCGATAACATTGAGAGTATAAAATTCAACTGCGTCGCGCCGCAAAAACTACACCGGTCTAATAAACTCGACCAGTGGACGTCATTAAAACTGTTGTACTTTTTATAAAATACCATTTCCACTGCCCGAACGCTTGTACAAAAAGATTTTGTCATCCCTTTCATCACGCCTGGAAGAGAAAGAGTTAACAATAAGTACAGGTGATCGGAAAAACGCGGTTATGGACACAATGTAGAGTGGCATGATTTGAATAAAGTGGTTTTATATTTTGACAGTCTTTGACAAATTTGTCATCCCTTTCATTATGCCTGGAAGAGACAGAGATAACAATACGTTATTGCACAGGTGTCTGAAAACATGCGGTTATGGAAACAATGAAAAATGACGCGTTTTAAATATTGTAGAATCTTACTAATATTTTTAATGCGTATGTTTGGATGGATGGATCTTGTTGAAATTTGGCATAGACCTAGAACACAGTGTGAAAGAACACTTAGGCCACTACTTAAGGTTTTATTTTAACTTGCGGGCTGTGTGGCAGCCCACAGTTTTTTTTAATATTTTGACGGATTTTAGCAAAGTCGCATTTTTTAGTTGGTCACTTTCTGGGGTCTACATCAGTCTTCCCCTTGTGGGCGCTGCAGGTCTCAAGTTGCGGGTTATAGTAAAAGTTTCGTTTAGAATTCTCCGTTAATATGCATATAGGTCACAATAATTAATTAATTTAATTTGAAGTTATAGTGGTTTTTAAATATATGAAAATATGGGAGCGCTAAATTTTTTTTTTCTCAAAGTGGGCAGCAAACAAAATTAGGTTGGGAACCACTGGTCTACATCTACCAATTATGATACTGAAATAACGTGAAATAATGATATTATTCAGTGAACATTGCATGATCATGTTTATAAAGTGAGGTAACAGCAAAGTTAATCAAGACCGATTTCCGGCTCGTTCGGAATTATGGGCGTTCGTGTTTTGACGAATAATTAGGATGGTCCTAACAAACAATTTTGCATACGTTACATTTGTTTATTTAATACGTTTTTTGTATACTATTTGTATCCTTTGAATTAATAAGTATTATTTACATTGAAATGAAATTGTCCAAGCCTTACAATAAACATTACAAAAAAAACAATATATTGTTAAAAAAATACAACAAACAAAAGAATCGACCGAGTGTACTGTAATGTGCTGTACATTACAGTACACTCGGTCATGTTTTATGTTACTATTTTAATTGAATTTTGATGAAATTCTTTGAAATGTTCGACTTTCACAATTCATAAATTTAAATCAGCCTATAAATCTAAAAGTTTTAAAATAAATTTCTGTAAAATAAATTTATAGTTAAATATTTTTTTACCGTCGAATATAATTTCAATCATCGATCGTCGATTTAATTACAAATAGAAGGCAATTTTCAGTTTATTTTAATTTTAAATTGAAAAAGAAAATTTTTATATCGGAATTTTATATCATACTAGCTGTCGTCCGCGACTCCGTCCGCGTGGATATATAAAAAACTTAATTAGTGTAGGCCACCCATCCATCTATCCACATTACATCCATCTAAACATTCGCATTTATAATATTAGTAAGTTAAATAAAAGCAGCTCTTCAAGGCATTCGAAAAAAAAGGAATAAATAGTATCCTATGTCCGTCTCCTGGCTCTAAGCTATCTCATCACCAATTTTGAGCCATATCGGCAGTTCTTGAGTTATAAATAGTGTAACTAACACGACTTTCTTTTATATATATATATATAGATCTTTCTTTACCTACAAAATATTTATCTCCATTTACGACTTATTTAATAAAATAATTTTTTATCATCTTCAAATTCATCTTGTCTTCTTGTCTTCTCTCAAGAAGAAGGAATCGTTTTCAACAACGATGTACAAGTTTGCTAGTATTTTAGTAGACTTGAATGGTTCAAATTATATCCTTTGTTCAACTAATTAGGGTTAAACAAATATGATACTTGATGCGACATCAACATTACGTCTTTATGTCGTTTACATTACCAACTTCAATTTCGTACAAAGCTTAAACCGCTTATGTTTATCTCGAAGTAAAGGCGACGTTCCTTCAACACATTATGAACTTATGTAAACTTTCCAACCTAATAAGTTGGAATTGTATCATTATGTTGGACTACGTTGTATAATTTTATCAGTCGCAGGAGGACTTTAGAAGTTTACCCATCTAATATTAGTGTAGCCTCTTCCTTCATTCTATACTAGTGTCCTGTTCCGTCTTTCCACGGCTGGATATTATATAATATTCATATATTAAGATTAGCTGTCGCCCACGACTCCGTCTTTGTGGCATTAAAAAAATAAGTAGCCGATAGTAGTGTGCCAAATTTTAGCGTGATCCATCGAGCCGTTTTTGAGATACCTTCCAACAAACATTCGCATTTATAATATTAGCAAGATTAAATATAGGGTAATACAGGAAAGGAAATACCCTGGCTCTGTACATCCCCTCCTCTGTCCAATTGAAGCTACAATTTTTTGAAGATAGCTATACACATCGTCGATTCGCTTTGTTTAGCGAAATCAGGCCGCTCGCTCGTTTGCTACCTTATACTAAAAAGAAAAGATTATTAGGTGTAGATTAAAACAAATGAACAAGTACATATCACGCACAAATCTTTATATATATAATTCTTCTGCGAGTGTGTAAGTCACTGAACTTCTCTCAAACGACTGGACCGATTTTGATGAAATTTTTTGTGTGTGTTCAAGGGGATCTGGGAATGGTTTAGGTTCACAATTTTGTCCGCTGGACAATGTTTTTTTTATTAATTTTTAATTTATTAGTTGATTTTGGAATGTTTTACATTGGATCCGACAGACGGCGCTACCATCGCAGTGTAAAATTTTCAAATTAAAGACGTGTAGACAGGACAACGTCTGTCGGGTCCGCTAGTATTAATATAAGATGACCGAGTAAAAGAAAATTGTCTTCTTTTATAAATTGAAATTACATTGTGCCAGTGTTGTTCGAGTTCAAAATTAAAAAAAAAATAAAAAGAATGTCAAGCAATATTTATTATAATAAAATAAACAAGAGAAATATTTTATTTATAAAACAAAAAGATGTTATAAATTTGATACAAATTACTCAAGAAGTCATTACGTGAAAGCCCTTCCCGTCATTATGACAAGAGGTATTACTTGAAAAACAGAATATAAATTCAATCTGTTTCGTTGAGATAATGGAAAGGAGATTGTCAACTGAGAGGTTCTCGCCTTATCGGATCACGAATAAGCAATAATGCGGGGAACGAGATCAAACATAATGACAACAGGACATTTCCTAAAGAAAAATGTAAGCTTATACCAAAAACTGTAAACGATTCTAAATAATTTTGGGGTTCAATATGGTTGTTACATTATCAAAGATTCGTTGTCATGATTGAAAAAGTAATCCAATGATATATTATAATTCATTGATTCTACTTATCCGATTGACTCTTACAATCTTGATTAAGTAGTTATTCAATTAGTATTTATAACGATATACATTTATTTATCACATTTCTAATATAATACATTTCATATAAAAAAAATAAAAAAAATATACAAAACATATTATATTAAAAAGAGAAATTTACCGCAAGCAAAGCCACACTGGATTGAAGTGATAGAAATTCCGTCGTCTCATGAATGTTCGTTCTGGAGATCTAAATTTTGTCCCTTTTCCAATTAAAGGGTGGGAAAGGAAAGTGAATTTGACGTAGGATGGGATGCATAGAATGGGAAAATATCCTCTTTCTGTGCGTACCCTTCTCGTCTATTTGTCTATGGATACGATGTCTATGGCCAGCTGTCGCTTCGCTATTAAGACGAATTCAGCTTTCATATTTGCCAGTTGCCATATTAAAAAGAAATTGAAATTCTGAAACACCTCTTTTGCTTCTAGTCATACATATATAACCGCGGTTATCGATGGTTATGAGTACTTTAACAACGTCTCTCTTTAGTATGACGTTAAACTACTAAGTATAAGTTTGCTCCTGACTTTAATAATTTACAAATGCAAATGTTATATTAAAAAGGTTAGTACGCATAGAAAGTTTATGAACTTTGACATTCATACAGCAAGGGCAAATAATAAAATTAATACGTTATTCCAACAGAAATAATATTATGTTAAAAAGCACTGACTTAATAGAATCGTTTGCAGATGTTTGTCTTATAAATATTTCATGTTATTTTATGCAGAGTTGTAATTCAAATGAGATTAAACCTCTTTCTGACAGTATATTAATGTGGGTTCAACAAGTTCAACTTTACCCTAGAGGATTAAAGTAACTAGATTTATCTTACATTTTATAAACTTACTTGCAAAAATGCGTGAACGTGTCATCATCAGCTTACTATACGTCCCCACCGAGGGGCTCGGACCCTACCCTAAGTAAGGGGTGATTAGGCCATAGTCAACCACGCTGGCCAAGTGCGGGTTGGTTGACATCACACATATCTTTGAATTTCTTCTCAGATATGTGCAGGTTGCATCACGATGTTTTCCTTCACCGCAAGAACGTCTGATAAATGTACATATGTAAATCGGAAATGGAAAAACATATTGGGTTTCGAACCCAGGACCTGCAAATTGCAAGTCAAGTGCTTAACCCCTGAGCCACCGACGCTAACGCGTGAACATGTACCGAATTGGATTTATGCTTTAGGCATGTTACACAGTAACCAAAGCGAAACCAAAGCGAAGCGTAATAGTATTATACATGCGAGTGTACTCAACAATAGATACGGTTTTAAAAGAGTACACATATCGTAATGATTCGAAGGATCGAAGTTTTTTCATTTACAAAATTCAGATCGCTTAGATATCTGCGTTCGAGGCATTGTGCTACAGGTTTTTGAATCATTTTTTTTTGCTGCGCGCGAAACTATGAATTAATAGATGTAGCTGGCGACTCCGTCCGTGTGGAATTGAAACCAAATTAGTACCATATTATTTTTTCCAAATGATGTTTTACGTTTGTGCCAAATTTTCAGCGAGATCCTTGCAGCCGTTCTTAAGATACTTTGATACAAACATCCATCCATCCAAACATTCGCATTTATAATATTAGTAAGATGTGCGATGTTCGGTAACAAAAGCAATCTTAGTTGAAATTATTTAGGCAATTATTATTACTTGTTATCTGTTTCTAAATAATTAAACTTTAATACATCGGTTTGGATTTCAAAGCGTCGTGGTTACATTTAGTAGCAATACTAAAATAGTATTGCTTCTGAACATTAGTCTAGCTGGCGGCCGACCAATTTGTCCACAAAATATTTCGGCCGTATAAATTTTAGAGTGAATGTCGACCCTTATTTAGGAGTAATTTTTGAAATGAAAACTTTAACAATGTTATATGTATAAAAATACGTTTTAAATTTCTTTAATGACATTGGAATTTATATGAAAATTAGACAAAGAATTTTAAATAGATAGATAAAGCCTTTATTCACTAACAATAATAAATATAATATTACAATATTAACAAGCCTGTTTTCTTCTAATATTATACATAATTAACGTATATTATATGCATGTACAATTTATTGTCCAGCATCCAGTTGCGTATCAGGTTGTCCTTCGAGATAGGCCTCCCCTAGTTTCTTTTACACCTCTCTATCGCGCGTTAATCTTCGCCATCCCTTTGGTAATTCGTCTTCCCATCTTTTAATTTTTGAATTTAATTAAAAGATGGGAAGAAGATAATAAAAAGTTGTAAATCAAATAATTATCTTATATTCTACATTTTAGTGGAGGTTAACGGAAACCACTTAAGCGTAATCTTACTTCTTTTCTTTTTTTTTAGTTAGTAGAGCTGTCTTAAAATTGAAATCCACAATGTCTCAATAAAGTCATATATTTACAACTTATTTACTTATCATTAATCGTATAACATTAACTAAAAAACTCATATTTAACGTGTAAAAAAAGTAAGCTACACCAAAATCCATTAAGTCGACCAAAACCATTAGCCTCCAACGAAATGTGTCTTTAATATTGCGGTCACCGGGGTCATTTTTACTATACAAGACGTTTGGCACGAAACAAGGCTTGGTATTCATTAGGGACTTGTCATTAGACCATCGTCTTTACGTCAAGGATCTAATTAAATTTGTAAAAAGCGAATATTGACATTAATTTAGAATCTAAATTAATGATAACTTGATGTACTTTAAAAAAAATTAAGTGTTTGACAATTACTGGTGAAAGTATTGTTATTAGGGTTCCGTACCTCGAAAGGTAAAAACGGAACCCTTATAGGATTACTTTGTTGTCCTTCTGTCTGTCAAGACCCTTTTTCTTAGGAATGCGTGAAGGTATCAAGCTGAAATTTATATCAAATACTTAGTACTCCAGTTTCTTTGTACTGTGAAAAAAAAAATCAAAATCGGAGCAATAGGGGCGGAGTTACGCGGTAACATAAAAAAGAACATACAGACGAATTGATAACCTCCTCCTTCTTGAAATCGGCAAAAAATCTTTAAAGCCAACATAATCAAAAGATAGAGTCGTTTATCTTGCATATATACGCAAATTTGACTCACACTTGGCCGGTTTATATGATATTAAATCAGTTTTATTAACTTGCTTCTCAGTTAAGAATTAACTAACACGGAAAATAATCAACTGTAACTAATGTAGTAAAGTAATTTCATTGTTTAATAGCGCACTCAATTCCCGTTCGCGTACAGTGTTCATCGTCAAACACAATCACGTACTTGTCACGACCTAACCGTGCTGTTTATCTTGCGGCTCATTGTAAATATACGTCTCCCCTCCATTCAAATGACACAAGAGTAAATAATGTAAACTAGAAAATGAGGTCTTTCATGGTTTCCCAATGTAGGTTATATTTTCTTTGCGACGTTTTTTTCATTTTTCTCTGTCTGTTTATTATTCCTGTGAATTTATAATTAGATATTAAGCTCATAAATTTATATGAAAACGGCTAAAACACTCACGTATGCTCGTTCGGTGATGACACCGAATAGTTTCGAGCCCATCGGGGAGCCCTTTATCAGAGAGACGACGCCGCGTCCGCGAACTAATACCAATGCAACTTATACTGACGAAGTGAGTGTTTTAGACATTTTTATATAAATTAATGATAATTTCTCACGAAAGTTAAGAAATTGAGGTCATTTTAAAAAGCAGATTCTAAATTACAAATGGTAGATCATCATAAAATGCCAAGTTTCATGACAAAAGCATTCTCGCAACCTCGACTAAATTGTACTAATATTATAAATGCGAATGTATGGATGGATGTTTGTATGAAAGTATCTCAAGAACGGCTGTATAGACCTTGCTGAATTTGGCATAGATGTAGAACATAATCTGGAAGAACACATAGGCTACTAATTAAGTTTTGTTTTTTAATAATAAGCGTCAATAGCCTATTGGTTAAGGTCACGGATTTCCGATCACGAGATCGCGGTTCGAGGGTTATAATCCCGGTATTCGACTATTGTAAACCATATCCTAGCACAAGCGTAGAGCTTAGTTGGAATGGTAAAAGAAATATTAGTAAATTTACAAATAAATCTGCTAATATTTTACTAAAAAGAAATTCGCGCAGACGGTTTCGAGGGCGATAGCTAGTCGCTTATAACTCTTTCTTAAAATATATATTTCTTTTATTAAATATACAAATGTATAGAGTTATAATATAACAAATTATGATGTTAAATAAGTAACAAAGGAGAAATTATAATTAAAAATTCTTTTATATTTCGTCATGTTTAAAAGAATACGGCAACAGTTTGCATTGAATTAAATCACATTTCAAAGCCAACTTTTTAAAAGTTCTTTGATGAAAAACAGCAGTGCATTTCTTGATTACGTTTTTTACTGCATAAAGTTATTATATAGTTTTATTCCCTACATGTTGCTGCTAGGGTTAATTTAGACCGCGATTGCCGCGTTTGACTTGAAAACTTTTTATTTAAAAAAGCTTTTTCATTTTATTCATTTACTAGCTGTCGCCCGCGACCCCGTCCACGCGGAGTTAAAAACAAACATAATTAGTAGCCTACGTGTTCTTCCAGACTACTTTCTATATGTATGCCAAATTTCATCGAGATTCGTTCAGTCGTTCTGGAGATACCTTAAAACAAACATCCATCCATTCATCTAAACATTCGCATTTATAATATTAGTAAAATGTTTCGAATTTTAATAAAAACAGTTTTATTATAACAACAAAGATAAATAACATATACAAATAATCTTAACGAGATTGTAATCTGTTCTGTTCTACAATTTACTATCCAAAACCAATCCAATTTTTTACCTCACATGTAGTTCTAATACAAAGGTTCTATTTTAAACGAATAATTAACTAAAATATATTATTAAACGGACGCCCTTGGAACCTTGCCTAAAGGGATACATTTTAATAATATATTTTAGTTGATTATTCGTTTATAATATTTTGTTTAATATCATAGATTTAAAACTTATGTAGATATCATCAACCTGCTCTTATCCCTATTGAGGGTCGGTACAGTATGTACTACTCCTCCATACATCTCTATCAGCCGTCATATCTGAATCCACCACCTTCCTACGCATATCCCCTTTCAAACAGTCATTCCATATTTTTTTTGGTCTTCCTCTACTTTTGTAGCCATCCACATTCAATCTCATTACTTTTTTGCTCATATCATCATCACCATCATAACATAACACGTTAATCTTTTTACTCCTCAATATCTCGATCACTGGCGCTACTTTCTAACTTCCTTTAATATACACATTTTAATTTTATCCTCTCTTGTCCGTCGTTGTATTGAACGAGTGAACTGAGGTACTTAAAATTACTTAAAACTTATGTAGAAAATACTAAAGTTAATTCTCTACGAACGTATCGTACAAAGGATACATCGACACAAAATATATATCAATCAGTTGGGCAATTATAAATTACCACATATTTAATCTTTAATTACTAGACCCTTTAAAGAACTAAAATACCATTAATCTATACTTTTAGAAGACACAAGAGAAGTGTGTTAAGAATGTCCCAAAAAATCTGTAATCGCTTCCTATTTTCCTTTAGATCGCGACTATAAGAACATACTGATTATTAAAAATGTATTTTACATGAATATTTATATTAAACGTATGCTAGAAATCTAAATAGATAAAGTATTCTTCCCGGTATCTGTGAATGTGATTCCTCGATCCGTTCACTCCATTTCTTCCAGTACCTTTCGAATTACTCGACGGCTACAAGCAATTCTTGTGCGTCGTTTTCGCCCCACTTCATTCCTCGACGCTTCCTTTATTCGACTTGGCTGATTGAAGTACCTTCACACTTTTGATAGCTACGAAAAAGCCAATGGCATCTAGTCTTGGCTCTTTCGTAGTTTTAGTATACGATGGAAATAGTACTGTTGTTTATACTAGAGGCTTTACAGCACCTGAAAGTGTTTCCACTTTGTTTCTTTTCAAAATGGACTGTGACTAGGTTCGCTGTAAACGCTTTTATGTTTGCGCTTTTTATTGGCGTGGAATTTTGTTGTTGTTAAAGTTTTGGGTATCTGGATTTAAATGGATAGTATTTTAGAAAGTAGACTAGAGTAACTTAACTATAATTTTTAAACACATGGTGATAAACGAGCGAGCCACCTGATATCGCTGAAATAGCGAAGCGACTACCCATAGACATACTCAATAGCAGATGCGTTGCCTACTTTTAATCGACGTACGAGAGGATGCACAGAAAGAGAATATTTTCTTTCCCATGCAAACTAATCCGTTGGCACTACGTGTGTAAAAGAGTAAAGAATCTGATATTAATAACATGACAATAGTAAGCCTTATAATTTTCAGTACCACGATTTGTTTTTTTTCATTCGTTTGATATGTAAATGTTTGAAATTTAAATTGAGCAATCAACATATAAGCCAACTGAGTTTGTACTGTAAACATCAACAACCGCATGAGCTACATGTCTAAATTGTTTGTATTAATAAATAGTTAATGTTAATTAACCTAGCCGTTGATAATAAACAAAACCGTAACAGGTAACATTTTCAACATTTAATTTTAGGTGTGAAAAGGATACAACTTAAGTAACAACACTGTTTTGAAAACAGTCAAGCGGTTTAGACTTTCATCATCAGCTCACTATACGTCCCCACCGAGTGGCTCGGAGCCTACCCTAAGTTAAGGATGATTAGGCCATTGTCAACCACGCTGACCAAGTGCGGGTTGGTTGACTTCACACAAATCTTTGAATTTATTCTCAGATATGTGCAGGTTGCATCACGATGTTTTCCTTCACCGTAAGAACGTCGGATAAATGTAAATCAGAAATCCAAAAACACATTGGTACATGGCGGGATTCGAAACCAGGACCTGCATATTGCAAGTCAAATGATTGACCCCTGAGCCACCGACGCTCTAGACTATGTCTATGTCTTAACTATCGGACGCAAACATAAACGTAATAAATATTGGCTTCTTTATGGGTCTGTCGGGTCATAAACTAGGCAACAGTCACGTACGAATCCAATAAAGGAAATTACAAAAATACGAAAGAAACTAATATTTAGATTGGATTGGAGTAGCCAAATATCTGTTGCACTTATTTAAGGAATACTAAAATTTATCATAATCAAACTGCCCTAATCCATACGGAGGGTCTTCACAGTATGTTTTTTTTTATATCAGATGGTGGCAAACGAGCGAGCGGCCACTTGAAATCGCCGAAACAGCGAAGCGACCGCTGCCCATAGACATACGCAACAGCATACGCGTTGCCTAACTTTAATCGACGGAGGAGAGGATGCACAGAAAGAAAATATATATGTACTACTCCATACATCTCTATCAGCCGTCATATCTGCATTCACCTATCACACATTCCATCCATACATTTATCTTCCTTAAAAAAGACCCTCAGTGTACACTATTATGAAAATTGTACACCAATAGACGCTGATAATGATATACTCCGTGACGAAGTCCGTCAATGACCAAACTATCTCCGAAAGAGAAGTAATGGACTACTTAAGTACTTTGCTACTTAATCAAGCATTTAACAACTCTGTGTGATGTATCTATATGATGATTCTAAAACACTTAAGCATGATCCATCCACTTAAGACATTGTGGAGGATCGGGTCGACTTAAGAGGTACGGTAGTGAGAAAAAGGCAAATAATAGGTCACGTAGAACGATTCCGAAGAACGTGACTAATTATCCTTATTGTTTGATCGAGGACAGAAAACTTGTTCACGAGTTTGCTGAACTTGTTAAGGACGTACTCGGAAATAGTGTCGTTGATAATTCAATTGCAGAAACTTCTGCAGCGATGTTATTTAATGGCTGTCTCTCGGTATATCTTGAGAAAATTGCTGTCAGGAACATGGATGCAGGAATCTTTTGTATTACATAATCGTATTAAAATAATAAAATGCGAGCAATATTGTTAAGATTGTTAATCAGTTTAAGTCATATTTGTTTTACTTAACAGAAAAAACTGAGTGTAGTAGACAATTATTAGTATCTTGATATATTTTATCGGAAAACTATGTATATTTCGTGATATTGTTCTTATGGAGGCGATTTTTGTTTGTCTTTTTTATAATTTCAATTCTTCAAACCATGACCGTAATAATCCTTAAGATAGGAGGGAATCATAAGCACTCGTTGACTTACTTGAGCTTGAAAAAAGTAAAGTTGATGTAATGATTTGCTATTAAAATGTAGACGAATTTTAAACACTTTATTAAATTTCATAAAGCACTAACATCCATTGTAAAAATGCATCATCAGCTAGTGAGCTGATGATGCATTTTTACAATACGACGTATAGTGATACGTCCCCAACGAGGGGCTCTGACCCTACCCTAAGTTAAGGGTGATTAGGCCATAGTGAACCTCGCTGGGCAAGTGCGGGTTCGTTGACTTCACACATCTTTTTGAATTTCTTCTCAGATATGTGCAGATTGCATCACAATGTTTTCATTCACGGTAAGAACATCGGATAAATATACATATGTAAATTGGAAATCGAAAAACACATTGGTACATGGCGGGGAACACAGGACCTGCAGATTGCAAGTCAAGTGTTTAACCCCAAGTGCTTAAAAAAATTAGTTTCATATAATTATTAAATGACGTATAATGCTAATTTAAAATTGACTCAAAATTCTTATCCAAGCAAACTTTTTGTGTAAACGTAGCAAAGATCTTTAATTTTTGATTCCCTTTGTCAAGAATGACAATGGTTGGAATGAAAGCTTTTCACGAAAACTTAAGTAAATCTTGAATCAAGTGAAACTTTAAACGTCTCTTGTTCAGTTAACTTTTTAAAATCTACTTCTAGACTGTTCCCTTTTTATTGTAAAGAAAATATAAAACATTTTATAATCACCAAAGGCATTTAAGATATCAAGACCGGATAAGGAATGAAACCATTGGTTCCATCTAAGTTGTCAACTGTGGTCCGTTGAGACGTACTGGCATATAGACATTTTATTTTTTAGGTTACCGGCCAACTGTTTAATTAGTTCTAATTATTTTGATATGTGGTTTCTCTATAAATAGAAGAACATCATGTTTTGTACAGGTTTTCGGCACTGGAGACGCACAATTAATAATGACCAACGCAAATAATATTAAGTAACTGTACATGAAATATTAGAAGTGTTATGAATTATAATATAATAAAGAAATAGAATGAAATTTCCAATAAATTACATTCATAAGTAACAAGCCTACTAACTGCTTTATACCGGATATAAATTTCAACTCCCAACTTTACTGCTTTAGTATAACAATCTGCAGAGCAAAAGAGTTCTATTAGGTTCAATTTATCGGGTACAAAAGCAATTTACAAAGTTTATCTAACATGTGTCGGATCCGGGTGATAGTAGGGACCTTCGCCCCGGGGGATGCAACGTTTTCTTTTAACATGTAAAGCACGTTTATTGCTGTTTGCTACTTTTTACATATTCCTTAAATTTTAGCACCAAGTCCTTATGTACCAAAATTTTCATGTTAATGGTGGCTTTAAAGGGTATTTTAAGTCAAAACTGAGTAAAACACATAAATTAACAATGTTTTCTATACTATTAATATACTAGCTGTCACCCGCGACTCCGTCCGCGTGGTTATATAAAAAAACTTAATTAGTGAAGCCTACGTGTTCTTTCAGACTATGTTTTATACGTATGCCAAATTTAATCGAGATCCGTTCAGCCGTTCTAGAGATATCTTCAAACATCCATCCATCCACATCACATCTATCTAAATAAAATATTAGTAAGTTAAATAAAAAGCAGCTCTTCAAGGCATAAATTCTAAAAAAATGAATAAATAGTATCCTATGTCCGTCTCCTGGCTTTAAGCTACCTCTTTACCAATTTTCAGCCATATCTGTAAAGCCGTTCTTGAGTTATACATAGTGTAACTAACACGACTTTCTTTTATATATATAGATTTATGACTTAAAGATTCTTGATTTAAATTCTGATGATTTTGAAAGATAATTTTTAATATTCTTCCTTCTGTTGTTTCAGGTGATACATCTGAGTCTTCAAGAATTAACGTAATAGGGCACAAACTAGAATGTTTAGAATAAAGAAAATAAGACATCATAAGAAATACAAAGTACGATGAGAGACAGTACATCACGATGATAGAAGAGGGCAGAGATTCTTCCAAGCGAGCATTTTGCCATCAGACAGGTTTTGTTGATGAGCCAAAGTGTTGTTTTACAAAGAAAGAAGATTCTAGACTATTCTGTTGCCGGTGTGCACACAAAAGACGAGCATCGCCACTCACTTGTTTAGCAATCTGCTTCCTCGTACTAACTTACAATCTTCTCGGTGGATTCCTATTCCTCGCAATAGAAGGTGGCGTGACAACTGAAGAAACGTCCGTCGCCGCATCAAAACCAAATCCAACCCAGCAAGGCGGTGCAGAACTCCGATCGAAGACTGTTGAACGCCTCTGGTCTATTACTGAGGATTTAAATATTTTGTATAAAGAAAACTGGACCAAACTTGCTGCCAAAGAGCTGATGGATTTCCAGAAAGTTCTATTGCGATCAATGCACAGTTCGGAGGGAGCTCATTATGATCATGGTGCTGACTACAGATGGACATTCTCCAGTAGTTTTCTTTATGCACTTACTCTCATCACTACTATTGGTAAGATTTATATTAGTCATAATATTTAAGAATGTTATTTATTTCAAATACACGGTAAAATAGAAGTAGTTCCTGAAGCAGTTCCACCACACACCCTCGTTCGGATACCAGTCAGCTATTTTTTTCTAATTTGCATTAACAGTCTACTAACAGCCCCTTTCCTTTAAACTAACTGAATTTACATCCGTATTAATAGGTAAATGTTAAAGGAAAATCAGCATAATTTTGTACATATGGACTTGAATATTGTTTGTAAATATTGTACCTAATATCAACGTGTCATTGTACCTATCAAGCCGAAAAATTCTTTATCGTGTTTAAGATCATATGTTTTTTTCGGCAGGTCATGGCAACGTCACGCCGAAGTCAACGGTAGGGAAGATAGTTGCAGTGGCGTACGCCTGCGTCGGTATACCAATTATAATGTTGTATCTATCCACAATCGGTGAAGCACTAGCTAGGAACTTTAGAATTCTCTACTCCAAGATATGTCCAACGAGATTTAAAAGTGGGAACTTTCACACAAAGGCTGAATGTCTGGGACGGTACTCGTTGCCAGCGCTCGAGTGTAGGCAGTATGCAGACTGTGATAAAAAAGGCAAACTCGGTGACAAACAGAAGATAACACCTTTCCAAGCGGCGCTCAATTTAAACAGTTTAAGTGGAGGATATCACTGGACTTGTCGCGACCATACGAGAGTTCCAATAGTTTTAAGTCTTTTCGTTATAGCATTGTACATAGTTCTCGGGACGTTCGTGTTTCATACTACGGAGAAATGGAACTTGATAGATGGATGTTATTTCTCATTTTCTAGTCTAGCGACAATCGGTTTCGGTAATCTGAGGCCAGGACTGTACGCCGCGACGGTGTCGGCTAAAGCCGAGGACGTGGCAGTTGGTGTGTGTTGTGTGTACATTCTAGTAGGCATCGTGGTAGTGGCTATGTGCTTTAATTTAATTCAGGAGGACACTAGTGCCGCTTTACGGAGTGTAGCCACACTGTGTTCGGGTGGGGGAAAGTCTCGTGCGGTCCACAGCGTAGAATGTGGAGACGAGAAGATGACAACGACAGTGGCGGTTTCCTGACGTTCGGCGACGGCCGAGTGCGCGCCGTCTGTGTCGGGAGCGACGCGGCCTGATAGAAGGCCACAAGTCTCGTTCCGGGTAGATGGCTCGAACCCGACCAAGTTTAGCAGTCTGCCGCGTAGGAAGACTGCCGCGGTGGGCGAGGAGAGTTTCGTGCGGGGCATCCCCGCGCGCCGCTCCGCCGGTCCTGCGCCCCGCAGCCTTAGCGAGCTCAACCTGAGCGGCTCGCGGCGCGACCGCACTGTCACTTTTGAAGATGACCGAGCGCTCGCTGATGACGTATTCATGTGACGTTGCTATGTAATACCTATAAGGACACGATTTGTTACTTAATAAACTAAATTTTTACACATTCGTTATTTAATTTGTTCCTTAAATTCTTTAGACATCTTACCAAATTAACTTAATTTGACAATAGTGAGCTGTTGTGATCCTATATATTTATTTTATAAATTTGGAAAGAAAATGGGAGGAGGAAAGATAAGCAAATTGATGAAGTTACT